>NC_089803.1:58883765-59168765 GCF_029633855.1 Hoplias malabaricus
ATTCTAGAATCATATATTTTGTTCTAGAGTTCATCTAGAATTCCCTAGAAACACTTGAAATGCTATGAAAATTTCACTGACCAAAGAAAAACGTCTATCTCCATTTTATTAAATTTTTTTAGCGTGAAAAAATTTTTGTGTGAAAATGTAATAATGAAAGGACAAATAAAAATGCTCCAAAATTACATGGAATAAAATATTTTCACATTGACTTCCAATGAAATTTAAGAAGGATTTTGCCTTCTACCGCGACCCTGAAATGGAGAAGCGGAAAAGAAGAAGATGATGATGATGATGATTTTGCCTTTTCATATAAAGTTTCTAATTTATTTTTTTCCCTTGTACAGTGATGATATGTTTCACAGTACTTTAGAATGCTTAAGGATATTCTAGAACCCTACAGGACATTCCCAAGTACTCTACTATGCTCCTGAACACTCTAAAATGCTATATTATGCTCTATATTTTTTGTATGATCCAGACCGTTGTAGTCTGTGTCCAATACTCCATAACCCTCAGAATACTCCAGAATACTTCACAGTCTAGGACCACTCAGCTGTTCTGGCAGCACCTTCTAAGCCTATTATGAGTCTTAGTAGGTGCTTTCATTGTTGTGGCAGGTTTTAGGCAGCTTTCCCTAATGCATCCTGGAACATTAAGTGGCATGAAAGAACAGAAGAACAGAAAGAAAGAAGGAGCAACAGTGAAGAACAAGAACTGCCATGAACTTAGATGAACACCTGCTAAGTTCAGCGAGACAGATGTGCATTGTATTATCACATGGGTTCCCCCACACTGTGAAGTTTCCGTGAAACTTCAGTCTCACAATGTTGTTGTTTATTGAGCTGTCTTGAACTCGGAGAACAGCGAGACTGCGGGAGCACAGCGGGATCAATAATGACGCTCAGAGGATGGATGTCAAGCATTTATTATTACAGTCCCAGGAGTTCTTACTCTGGAGACACAATTACCAACCACACACAACAGCAGTGAAGCTGAGCCAGCGCAAAACATCTATTCCCACACCACTACACCCAGCAATCAGCTGGGCTCCTCACCTGAGGGCTGAAGGAACAATACCCTGAGAAGATTCAGGTTCTTATTCAGTAAACACTCCGGCTCCTATGGTTCTTCTGAAATGTGTGGCCTCCTTGACCCAGGCTGAGAAGCTCCTCAGTGTGTGTAAATAAATAATTCAGCATTCGCCCATAGCCTTAGAAGAGAAATGCCTTCAAGGAGCCGCATCTTTTGATCCTAGGACTGAAGCTTTCCCAGAAAATGCCGGAGTGAAATGTGAGGAATTTTGAGCTGGACATGGGCCACAGTGCTGCAGTGTGAACTGAGTGTGTGGAAGGCTGTACAGACCCAGTTCTTCTCAAGTGAGTGATAATGTGATATCTCTCCAGACCATTTAAGAATATAATATATAAAGCTGTTCATCTGGATAGTAAACATCAAATAGTATCGAATAAAAAAAAAAAACGTGTTGGTCCTGTCTATTCTTGAGATCAAAAGTTCAATCTCCAGTGATGCCTCAGCCATTTGAGGCTGGAGGTTTAGGTCAGGAAAGTGGCCTCACTCTCCCTCTGAATGGGAAGGCTGGCCCTGCTTTTATCCCTATCACTCAATAGAATCTTAACTTTCATAACAGAACTGGGCCGCTATTGCTATCTCCTCCAAGTGTGTTGAGCTGTTTAAGGATATTTTTATATCCTTTAGGAAACCACTCCCTTTTTTTCAGAAGCAAAAAGATTGCCTATAGCCAGCATGGCTTCAATCAATATTTCAATATATATCAATAATCAATACAACCCCAAAATTATAAATAACTCTAAAATGGCAAGAGGTCAAACAACCTTGTAATTCAACTGGGGCTGAGCAATATTAAGACTTGGCGCTAATCATATACATCGAGTGGAGTAATTTGGCAACACAGATGGATAGACAGGAGTGTGTATGGAGCCATGAAGGCTGGCAGTAGCCTAGCTGCCTTGTTTGAAAGAGAAGAGAGACCCTGACTGATACGCAAGCTGACAGTGAGACACAAACATTTGGACGAACTGACACATTGGTGTTTTCTTTCTGATGGATGTTTGCATTGTGCTGGTTACACCATAAGCTGTCAGTCAGACAGGGGTTAAAACCACTCCCACTGACAAACCACCCACTGCTTTCTCCAGGCTACAGCTTCATGCATAATGAAGAAATATACTTACATGTGCATTCCCGAGGCTTGCATTATATTACAGTGTCTATATATTAAATTCCATAGCATTTTTATTATACATGATTCATATTTGGTGTATTAGACAGATATACAAGGTCAGATATGCCCTTACAGTCCTTACAGGCCGAATATGGAACTGTAAAAAAACTGCTACTGGCTGGTGTTCTCCAAACGAGAGTGGTCATCCCAGACCCCGGACCTCAGTGTGAACCTTAAATGTGAGAAGCAGAAAAGGACCGAACTTTTAGACATGGATAAATATTCCTGGAAGCATTTGTTAATTACGTCATTCATTTAGCTTCTGTAACCGCTTCATTCTGTTGAGGGTATGGTGTGTCCAGAATCTTTGCTACATCAGTATTATAGAGGCCAGCGACTAACAACTACACAGTATGTTGTATAGCTCTTCTCGTAAGCAGATGTTGCCTGATCTGATCTGATCGTTTGGTTATGAATTGCCATCTAAGAGGAAAGGTCAGATCATCTGACCAAGCCCTCCTCCTCCCCCAACTAGTGATGTGAGAAAAGCCCTGCTATTTCTATTCTAATAGAGATGAGCAGGGTTTAAGTAAGGGAATCTGGTCTTACATCAATAATTCCTGAATCCGGGCTCAGTGACCTTTAAACCCAGTGTAATAAGCAGAGAAGAGAGCAAGGGGCTGTAAATGCCACCGAAGTGGATGCTTGTCTTCTGTGGGTTAAATTGAGGTCAGGAGATTTGTTAGTGAGCTGAAACACTATCTGATGCTGAGACTGGTTGGTTTTTGTGTGTGTGTGTGTGTATGTGTGTGTGTGTGTGTGTGTGTGTGTGTGGTAATGAAAGCCAGACAATGAATAACATCATACAGTCCAAGTTTAACATAATAGACTTATTTTGTGCTATAGACAAATATTAATGCACACCTACTCACCCAGCATTTCTGCTACAATCAAAAATAGGTGATTTACTCTAGGGGCAGACCATACACCAAATGTTGAAACATTTCTCTGAAGTTTTGATTGCATTCAGCCACAAGAGCATTAATGGAATCAGGTGCTGATACTGGATAAGATTTGTGTGTGTGTGTGTGCATGTCTAGACAGCTCATGTGCAGCCTGACTGCTGCTGTGATCACTCATGAACTGGTGGGACCTGAGGTACCCAGAATGAGAGATTTGCTTAGTTTCCATGGCAACCCTCAGATGTTGTCTGCTGATTTTTTTTGCTATGTGGGTGGAGTCAGGTTATGAAAATGTCAAGCAGTATTAATATTGTTAATAACTAACTGAGTTTGGGACAAAAAACAGAAAAGGGACCCAACATCCTCATGGGTCCCTGAATTAGACCCTGCAGAAAAACACAAAGTATTAAAAACATCCCCATAAAGCCTTCATCAATCATTACTTCTGTATATGGTGTTATGAGTGGGCTTTTAGATAATATCTACAGACTGTGATCATTAAATATAATTGGAGAAGAATATTTTGAATATGGGCCTCTACATAGAAAATAATAATTTGGGAAGTGGTAATTTACTATAGTTATAGCAAACTGATTTGGAAAATTGTCAGATGATGGATTTAAACAAAAATGTCATTTGCGATACAGGCATGCTGAAGAAAGACAACATATACAGTGGTTCTAAATAAGTTTATAATAAGTTTATAATAAACACAGGCTCGACAACAATACAGAAAGAGAACTGCTTCCATCACTGCGCAGTAGCCTTAGTGCAGGGTCCATGTACCTTTCATTAATTGGCTTTCCGTTTTTAATCCTGCAATAGAAAAACTCAGAACAAACCATTTCCCTATTTTGCATGTTATCAACAATACCATAAAATGTAGATTTTACTTTATTTTAATTTTTTTTCCCAATGCATTAAAAACACATATATACGGAATATTAGAATCGGATAGGTTCCCGTCCTTGACCATATTTTTAATTAAATTGTGAAATGGGTCAAGTATGTTCATCTTTAATCTACCAGCAGAATAAGTTTTTTTATTTCAAAATATATGGTGCTATTAGCATTAAAAATGTCTGGCTCTGGCTAAAATCTGTAGCCCAACCCCTAATTAGCCACAAGCAGGAACGAAAAAAGTCATTATTTTAATTTACATTTGTTCATAGTAATTTTTTGGTATTTTGTTGTTCATTCATTCATTCATTATCTGTAACCGCTTATGCAATTCAGGGTCGCAGTGGGTCCAGAGCCTACCTGGAATCATTGGGCACAAGGCGGGAATACACCCTGGAGGGGGCGCCAGTCCTTCAAAGGGCAACACACACACTCACACCTACGGACACTTTTTGAGTCACCAATTCAGCTACCAACGTGTGTTTTTGGACTGTGGGAGGAAAACGGAGCACCCAGAGGAAACCCACGCGGACACAGGGAGAACACACTAACTCCTCAGAGACAATCACTCAGAGCGGGATTCAAACCCACAACCTCCAGAGCCCTGGAGCTGTGTGACTGCGACACTACCTGCTGCACCACCATGCTGCTCTACCTTAAATCAATGATATTTATATCATTCAAAATAGGGAAATGGATCATTCTCCATTTTTCTATTGCAGGATTAGAAAAGGAAAACCAATTAACAAAAGGTACAAGGACCGTACAGTCTGGTTCTTCACTAGGCTCTCACCACACAGAGTCTACTATCTGTGTGATGTGGTGCTGAAACACTTACTCAGAGTTTGTTTACTTAAGGACTATACTATTCAATATATCAGTCTTTCTCAGCCCTGCATTGCACATTTGGGTCCTGCTTGAATGCAACCTGCCTGAATTCATCAGCTCACCCACAAGGCACTTACTACTGTTTTAGTAGAAAATGTAGAGGTAATAAAGCAGACACTTGTTGTAAATTAACTTTTTGATTCTATACACATTGTCTGTGTTGTCTATTCTCAGTCCTGCAGTGGTTTGCAATTACTTTTTTAAAAACCTCAGCAACACTGCTGTGTCTGATCCACTCATACCACCGCAGCACATACTAACACACCACTCACTGCAGTGCCTCAAATATCCACCACCCAAATCATACTCATATGTGCACTGTTGTGTCTTTTCCTGTGGGGGACTTGACCATTGAAAACAGTGTGAAAGAGGGCAAACAAAGGTTAGAGTGTAACAGATGGATAACAATCTGCAGTTGTACAACTACAAAAAAGTGCATCTATATGGCCATTGAGAAAATGTACAACAAATGTTTCATCAGTAAAGATGGATAAATATATATACAAAAATTAATATTTAAAATGGAATAAACCTATAAATACACATACACAAGTGAAAGAAATTCAAAGAGAGAGAGAGAGAAAGAGAGACAAACACAGAGAAAGGGAGTTATTCATTCAGAATTGTATCCAGCTGAGTCACAGACTGTAAGTTTTCCTGGAGTGAAAGACTGTAACGGGACGTCCCGAGATGGTGACATTTTGTGGGTGTCTTGATAATATTTCCACTTCAAATGTCCAAGCCAAGAAAGGGCATGTTCCCTCTGTTTCTCTTTCACACACACACACACACACACACACACACACACACACACAAACACAAGCACACACACACACACACACACAGGCTAAATCACAGCTGACCAAATAGGGCGCTGCAGAGATAAGACTGCCCCTCCTTCCTCCAACCTCTACATCACCAAAACAACAGATGGGATTTGTCACACATCTTTGTAAAAATTACGCATTCCTTCTCTCTCTATGAAAAAAGGAGGTGAGAGGGCATGAAACAAACTTGCAGGTTTAAAGAGTATTAAACTGATTTTTCAATATTTCTGTATTAAAGTCATTAAACCGTGTTATTAGTGGTTGTTCTCCTGAGGTAGGACTGACTCATTTGGAGTGGATAGTGACAGGTAACACAGGTTATAGAGGGGCTATGTCTACAATGCCAAAAGTGTTCAATTGTTCCCATCTGGCATAATCTCTTTAAACAATCATTATATGTATAAGGATGCTCTGGAGGAGCTACCCATGAACCTACAGTCACCGTATTCAAAGACAAGAGTCAATGACATAGATCTCTAAAAATATGATGTGTGTTCAAAATCCTTCTATTGCATGTGTTCAACTATTTTAAGCTACACATGCATAAATTAATGGATGGATAGATGAAAGTACACTGTGAGAAGCCTTATCCTATATGTAATAGAATGTGCTCTACATATGCTTTCTTGGATGAAAACACATACTGCATATTTTAGGCTTAAATCCTGTACCAAAAGTGTTGTAAACTATCTTTGAAGTGGCAGCATTAACATAATAATTTAATGCTTGACAGATGTCTTTGCTGTAGCTTTAAGAGACATAAAATTTTTCAGATGTCTGGTTCCTATCATCACCATTGTGAAAAAATATGACTCATTTAGACATTAGATTTTTATCTGTGTTTTGGCCTCCCATCCACACGCAACCATCATTTGAAGTCACCAAAAATGGAGTTTTGGCATCTGTGTATTAACACTGCTTAAAGAGGGATGGAAAATTCCAGTGTTGTAAATAAGCATTTTTTTACATGCCTCAGAATGGAACTACAACAAAATTTAGGTGGAAAACAAACAAACAAGCAAACAAACAAACAAAAACACATAAAAATCTGTGATTTTGCAAAATAATAAATATGAATTATTTATTTATTTATAACTGCTGCACTATTTAAGGTAGAAAATTAAATAATTTATCTTCTGAATTCTAAAACTCTTAGTCTGTTAAGCAGAAAAAGAATGTCTGTGCATTTGTACAGAAAGGTTTTGCATTTTTGTGTGGAGTGAGCTATTTTCAAAAAACCCTAATGGTGTGGACAGTACACATGAAGACAGGACCTAAGTTTTTCCAAGAGGGAGCATTTCCCATTAAAACACTCTGAATTACTTTGTTTACATCTTGAAAGTTTGCTTATGTGGATTTTTTTTTTTTTGAAGATCAGTGGTATTCCTCTTAAACCTCCTTCCTCAACTCACACATACACTTAGCAAATGGAAACTTGTGCTCTTCATGATGTCCAGTGTACTCTGTGTTGAAAGCACTGTTTAACCTTGTTAAATTCTCTCTCTCTCTCTCTCTCTCTCTCTCTCTCCTTTTTCCTTGCTTACTTTGTCTTTCACTCTCAAGCTCCATCCATTAAAATGTACAGATCTACTATCTACTAAGAGCTTATTAAAAGCTCCTCTGGGACTCTTCTACCATACACAACACATATGCAGCATCCCAGAGCGTGAAGCATCACTTAAAACACACCCTCTTGCATTAAGTGGCAATGTATTGGTGCTATATGAGGTGCAACAGAAGAAAAGCCACGAGGAAGAAGTGACCGATAAAAATACACATCTCTGCAACTATGGTGTATGCCTTCAAATCCTTCTAATGTGTGAATTTTAAGTGGCTGACACAGGCGTTCAGTATATAAAGATTGTATAATCACTATAGACAAGTATAGAATGAAATTGGATGCTCTGAAACAACTGCAGTATACCGGGTCTCTGATAACCTTATGGCAAACTGCCATCAAATCCTCACTGAAATGCTCCAGCATCAAGACCAAAGTTATTCTAAGAACAGCAGAATGAGGCTACTGTACTAAAGTGGGATAAACCCTCTAATAATACACGTAATTACAGAAGAAATATAGAACGCAGCACCAGAGTATATAAAGAGTATGTAGACAGAAGTCCCCCAAAATGTCAAATTCAGAAGATTACATACAGTATAAAACAGGGGAGACTCTATAAATTATTTTTTGCTGGCCTATCACTTTAAGCTTCGCTTAATTGTCATATGTGTCTTGTTTCATCCAAACCCAGGCAGTGGAAATCTTTGCCTACAGCTTTCCAACACCCTGCTCAGCCATTCCATTCCCACATACTGTGGCATTTCATATTCCATCAAGCCCTCATGCTGTGTTAATACCAGCTGAATTAGTAATGGATCCTTCCACTGTGCCTCAGCCACACTGGCCAAATACAAAGGGCATGTCACTGGAAAGAGAAGATACACAGTTCTACACACTACCTTATAGTGACAGTTTGGCAGAAAGATTTTCCTTTCACTGTAGCTGAACAGGCAAGACCACACTCTTTAGATTTGCTCTAGAGCTACGTAATAGATTCCTAGAGCAAGCAGTATGCAGTGTGAGCATTGTGTGCTTAAATCCTTACACACACTCTCAATCCATGCTGAGTTGTTTAGTAACTTCAGATTGTCTTATGTGGGTTGGTAATGTATGACCAATATCTATAAACATAGACAACTTATGCACAGACGTTAAATTACCCTATACTTTCTCATTGTGGTGGCAAGGTGGAGCAGCAGGTAGTGTCACAGTCACACAGCTCCAGGGTCCTGGAGGTTGTGGATTCGATTCCTGCTCTGGGTGACTGTCTGTGAGGAGTTTGGTGTGTTCTCCCTGTGTCCGTGTGGGTTTCCTCCGGGTGATCCGGTTTCCTCCCACAGTCCAAAAACACACGTCGGTAGGTGGATTGGCGACTCAAAAGTGTCTGTAGGAGTGAATGTGTGAGTGTGTGTGTTGTCCTGTGAAGGACTGGCGCCCCCTCCGGGGTGTGTTTCCGCCTTGCGCCCAATGATTCCAGGTAGGCTCTGGACCCAAAGCGACCCTGAACTGGATAAGGGTTACAGATAATGAATGAATGAATTTCTCATTGTGCATTTGTCAGTGTAATGTAACTACAGATGTAATTCCTAAAATGTATAGGTCCTACAAAGGGTTCTTTGCACAATGCCATAGAAGAACCACTAGTGTTTTGGTTTTTTAACCATTTTAAAGTTATTACCATAAATGGTTCTTTATGGAACCAAAAGTTCTCTTAGTTGCAGTGACAATGATGTGGTCGTGGTGGTTTGTTGCATTAGTTTTAGACACACCTACCTCATTGGTCCATTTTGTAGAGTACGTCAGAGATAGTAGCTCATTTGTTAATGAAATAAAATAAAAATAAAACAATTCTACCTACTGTTTTATATATATGAGTCTGTACTCATAAAAGCACACTATGGCACCAAATTACGACAAGGGAGCACAACTCAGCAGAAAACTGTTGTTAAGTCCAAATCTACTGCTACTCTGTATTGCCAACTTTGTGTGTGATATTGCCTCTAGATTTAGTGAATTTTCAGACCCTCAGGCGAGTTATTTAAAAAAATACAACTTTTTTGTTACAACAGACCATGCCCTCTCTCTGCAGCACCTCTGCTCCCAGAGAAGAAGCAGCACACTTAATCAACACGACAGTTCACACTGATCAAAATGAGCTGAGAATTGATGAACTGCGCTGCCAAACACTTAATTTATTCCATTATTTGTACTCCTGAGATCATACTGATTGAGACATTCAACCCTATTCAAACAGTGACAGTCTTATGAACGTATGACACAGCCAAAGGCACGATCGGTCATGGACAGATGATGCATTGCAGACGTGAAATTTGTTGTCGCTGCCAATTTGGCATTCAACTGCAGCAAAGGCTATACTAGACCTATTCAAATTGGAGCATATTCTTATTGCTCATTTCATTTCACCATTGAAAAAAAACTGATCATTTTCTGTGCAAGATTGCAATACTATGTCCCACAATGAAAAACAATTAAATATATGTACAACTAGGGTTAAAACTAGATTAAATCCTTTTTTGGGTAAAGTATTTGTAAGATTTTGCTTTAATGCAGAGGTGTCAAAACTTTTCCGAATATGGCCACTGTAAACGCAGTTTTTCACTCCAAACAAAGAGAGCACAGCTGATTTTACTTGTTCAATCAGTCTCTATCATTAAACAGGTGGTCTTTTGCTGGTCTTTGGATACCCATAATTTAATGCATTGGTTCCCAAACTTTTTCCCACTTTTTGTAGATGAGAATATTTTCATGCCACACCATGTTGACACATGTATTCATTCATTCATTCATTATCTGTAACCGCTTATCCAATTCAGGGTCGCGGTGGGTCCAGAGCCTACCTGGAATCATTGGGCGCAAGGCGGGAATACACCCTGGAGGGGGCGCCAGTCCTTTACAGGGCAACACAGAAACAAACAAACACACATTCTTGACACATGTACACATCTTTTATTTTCAAGCTCCACTGGAATTTTTATATGGTCATTCAAAACTGCAACTACTTATGACTGTGCTTAAAAGTCATTGTAAAACATATTTGCTCCTAATTGCTTCCCTGCACCAAAAAATAAAGATAAAAAGATAAAACAGCTTCCTGAGATAAAAAGCCTAAAACCTGTTTTGCTCTGCAACAATGACACATTTAATCCCCTCATCTCTTCAGTGACTGATATGAGTTTACTTTGAGATCTGCCTCATCATATTTTCTTGTTTTTAATTTGTGTTGTGGCTTGAGAAAACTCATCATCTGCTGCACGTTTAGCTCTCACAAACTTGTCTATCTTTTGCTAGCAGTGCTCAAACATGCCTAGCTCATTTGCAGTGTTGCACCCCCACTGCTCTCACTTTGGGAACCAATGATTTAATGAGAGACATCTTTAATGAGTGAACAACTCTTGATTACAGCCAGCTTACCTTGGCTGTCACGGTCCTTCGGGTGAAATGTATACAAATCCTGCATCTAGACGTGGAATTCGGGCGATTTATAGTTTGGGAATGCTTCACAGTTATACCTTACACAAAATGGTTGGTAATATCCAAGTACAAGTCTGGAGGCAGCAATGCACCTTCAGCTCTCCAAATTTACAGTCTGGTGGAATTGAGTCCAATGTGGAGCAATACTATTATAAAAATAAATAATTTTGGAAATGTATCCAAGTAACAGTCCCTGGTATTCCTGCTGAGTTCATCTTTGTGTGGAACCTTCTCACTTTGCTCATATTTCTTCAGTTTTAATGCTCTCACTGCAGCCTAAGTATAAAAAAATGTATGTTCTTCATTGCTTTCATTGTCTCTATACTGCCATAATGGCATGCAGATGATGTAATGAGTAAAAATGACATGTAACTGACAAAAACCGATTGGACCTGGAAATGGCGAAACACGTACAAGTTCACACTTAACAAGTGGAAAAATGGGATTTTTGTTGCCGTTGCATCATGGGATTGACTTCATGGTTGAGGCCTGTTGCTGCTTTAAAATTCCTCCAGATTAAGGTATCTCAGTAGGCATATTTAAGGTATCTAAGAATTTGGACAGCCTACATGTCATGCAGACAACTCACTAGGTTTTGGGAAATTGACAAGCATTGACTAGCTAAGTTATAGCTGTAATTTTGAGTTTATGTTTTTCGCAATAGAGCTGATTTACAGTCGTTTTCTTGCCATGTCGTGTCATTTCAGTGTGTGTATTATCTTGCCTACTGCACATATGTAATAGTGTTCAAATTTTGCCTGTTCATTGACCTGTTGACATTTGAACTCTGTTGACATTTGAAGGGAAATGTTGAGTTCATTTACAGCAGTGTGCAAAAATGTCTGATCATTTCCTTCCGTTTTTCTCTTAAAAAGAATCTACCAAGACCTGAACTCCATGATCATGCTCCGTTTTGACTCATCCACACTCTGGTGACTGCTCTGTGTGCTGATAGGGATCTATGTGTCAGGATTTTAGAATTCTAATGAAAGTCTTTCTAAATGTCAGGTGGAAAATGATGAGGTAAAGGTTGAAAGTTAATGATATTTAATGATATTTAAAGGACAACGCAGGCTGCACCAGGGGGCATCTGTAGACAGTACAAACGTGACTGCGGTGGTCAGGTTCAGAGGGTTCACACTGGCACACTCCATCCTAAATCATTCTCTCCCTCTCTGTCCTTTCTGCCTCTTTCCTCTCTCCTCTCCCACCCTTTCTGTGTCTCTCTGTCTCCCCACCCCATCTCTCTCTCTCTCTCTCTCTCTCTCTCTCTCTCTTTAGACAGATGATGAATTATTCAGTGTGTTGCACTGCAGGCTTCCCCTCACTTGCCCCTGCACACCATCCCTCTCTTCCTTCGCCATTTTGATCAACTCCAAATCCGTCTGTGTTTCTTTCCATGTTGTGTGATATGTATGTGTGAGTGTGTGTGTGAGTGTGTGTGTGAGTGTGTGTGTGTGTGTGAGAGAGAGAGAGAGAGAGTGAGAGAGAGAGAGAGAGAGAGAGAGAGAGACAGAGAGAGAGAGAGAGAGAGAGAGAGAGAGAGAGAGAGAGAGACAGAGACAGAAAGAAATCGTCTCTTTTGCTTTTCATGCGCAGGGGATTTCTGCAGGGGATTCTGGGGGAGCGAGTGGGGTGTGTACATACACAGCAGCGGGGCTCTCCCACTCCTTTCATGGAGAAGCACCTCCCCCTTCACCACGGAAACGCTGCCCACATCAGCCATGCGTTTTTCATCCAAACAATTCCCCCTGTACCACCTCTGCTCTCTCCATCCATCACACTCCTCTTCGTCTCTCTTCTTCATCTCCCTTTCTATATTCTCCATTTTCCACCCCTTCATTTTTTATGCTTCTTGACTCCACTATGTTTTATTCACTTTGTTCTATATGCTTTATAAGCTGTATTATGCACAGTATTTTATTCTTCTATAGATTAAAAATCTACTTTTACCACTGCCATGTAAAGGATGAACTAACACAATAGAAAATGCTATGATATTATCTTCAACTAAATAATGTATATTTAAAATAATGTAGCGCTTCCATATCCCTCAAATATGACTTTCAACACTGGACATACACCTGCTTCTACTTTTTTTTTGCTTACCCTCCTAAGCCTTCTTTTTTTACTCATCCCTTCACTCTACCTCCTGTCCTGCTCATCTCCATCATGACCTCTTTTCCTCTGTTCTTCCCACTACTTCATCTTCATCATGGCCTATGATGAGACATGAAAAAGGAGAGTGACGCACACCTGCAGTAAATTCATTGCTGATACAAACAGAGAGAGAGAGAGAGAGAGAGAGAGAGAGAGAGAGAGAGAGAGAGAGAGAGAGAGAGATCCAGTTAAGGGCTTGAATTGTAATCACAGTGTCACAGAGTCATGAGTTTTCCAACAGTAAATTATGAAAAATGTACAAACTGCCAATTCCCTTTAGAAATATACCTCTTCATCTTATATATGGGCACGATTGGACCTTGAATCCATTTTTGTACCTTTGAGGGTACATTTATTTGTTGCTCAATGAACAAATAACAACTTGTTACTGATAGTGTACTTAATGGCCTTATGCTTCCAAAACCACAATACAAAGTGTACTGAGGGGATAACTGCAAGGAATAAAACTTACTGGCTTTGAAACCTGTTTGAAACGGTTAGCAACAGAATATTAAGAGGCCATTTTCTAATGGCAAGCCACAAAATGACAAAATGTCCTCAGAGGTCTAGTGGTCACTACCTGTCTGCGACATTTCCAGTAAGCTGTAAAGGCTGGGGCTAAACCCCACATCCGAGCAGCCGTGGGAAGTCCGGTAAATCAACGAATGAGACCAGGCTTTCTAGAACACAGCTGATCTGAGAGCAGCAGACATCACTTTACGGGAAAAATAGAAGACGATGAGAGCAGCAGGCCATCAAATGTCAGTGAACGCTTGCAGAGGTCACACTCACACACACTACTTCCAGCCTCCCGGCAAGAGCCTGGGACGAGGATGGATTACTGATAAGAAATGATGCTGAGTTTAACAAGCACAGAGCGAAACGACTGAGGAATATGCATTGATTCACCGGACGATTTTAAATGAGCTTCTTAACCCTTCCTACTGATGGAATAGAGGAACGTGTCTGTGAGCATGTGAGTGTGTAAATGCTGTGCAGGCAGGTGTTTCCCAGCATTAAAGTGGCAGACCGCTGCTGTATTTGGAATTCTGGTGGAACGCCGTCTCGGCGGAGCGAGCAGGTTGCCATGGCGACCCCCGCTCCAGTGTCTGACTATGTCTTGTTTTGGGTAGCACACTACATGTGAGTGTCTGTATGTGTGTGTGTGTCTCTGTGTGTGAGCAGTGTGTGGCGGGGGTGTGTTTTGTGCAAGCCAATCCGAGGCTCACATGGACCTGGAATGCCAGCATTAATGATGTTACACAACATGGCTTCCAAAGAGCCTCCAGGATCACATATAAGAACACACACACACACAACCTGGGTTGGTGTGACAAGGGCACAGGGCTAAAGTGGATCTGTGGGCTAACAGCGAATAACACAACCTCATTCACACTCTGTAACTCTATATTTCTATAAATTTTAAATAATTGTCCCGTTTTTCTACTGCATACAAAAAACAGGACTCAAGTTTTTTCCATTGGCTAGTGATTTCGTACAGAAGGTGCCAGTTTTCAGTGTCTGTTACCTCCTCAAGATTTCTTGCAGTTAGAGAGTGTTATACGTTTTGCTCAGAAAGACCTACTTGACAGAAAATAGCTGTGTAAATGACATGTATAAGACAAATATATAGAATTCTTGAGGCATTTGTCTATATAAATCTATGGGCAATAGCAATGAAACAAGTAATGTCTGTGGTAATTTTATATTGTTGCTGTCCAATGAAAAATATGTATCTCCAAAATAATAACAAATTTATAGAAGAAGGAAAAAAATGTCTTAACTTGCGGTGGGTCCGGAGCCTAAACAGAATCACTGGGTGCACGGGGGCTCCAGTCCTTTGCAAGGCGACACACACTCACACTTTTGAGCAGCCAGTCCACCCAGCAATGTGTGTTTTTAGACTCCATCCTTTCTTAACATTCAGTGTAAGTTAATGTAAAAAGATTTGATTCCAAGTAATATAAGAGCATTTTTATTACTCCATTCATCATTTAGTATTCACACAACATGAACACAGATGCTGTGTTTAAATGTAATAATCTAAAAATTGACAAAAATTGAGATACATGTGGATGGACTACTTTGTTTCAAGAGGAAAAATATGCATTTTTTTTTGTAACACAAAATATTTCCAGTCAATTGTCCCCTTAAAGTTCATTTTTCAGCATTCTGGAGCAATCTGGTCCCCCACAAATTTATAAATGCTCACACACAGACACACAAAGTCACTTGCAGAGTCCCTTGCCTTCTCAGTGTCAGCGTCTCGGAAGTGAGTAAGAGTCCCTTAACGGGTTACATAACGGAATCGACTAAGTGCAAAAGCCTCCAGCCCACTCACAGCTCTGCTTGATTCTGGGTACATCCAGTGCCGGAATGTTCTATCATAGTTACTGCATATTCTTATGTGTCTAGTGGTGTCTGAAGTGGTTTGCACTGCTGTGTGGTAATGTGGCATATGCTGTGTGTTTGTGTGTGTGTGTGTGTGTGTGCGTGTGCGTGTGCATGTGTGTGTTGTAATTGCGGCAAATCTTCTAACCTCACAGCCATGTGAGGAATGCCCAGTGATTTATGAACATGCAGTCAGCTGCTGCAGATTTAAGGTAAATGGCAGTAGGTCAGGAGAGCAGGAGCCATGGGGACAAGCAGGTAAAATTATACTCCATGCCTCCACACCTACATTCACAAGGTCTTAGACCATCTGAAATGTGTATTGACTTACAGTACAGATCATACACTACATGCGTACAGGGAAGGAACCTATGTGGAATGTTAAAACCTTGAATCATTAATAATGGACATTTGTGGAATTCATCCAGAGCCTGGCTCACTGGGCGCAAAGCAGGGGCCCACTTTGGAGGGGGTGCCAGTCTTTCACAGGGCGACACATTCACTCACACGCTCACACCTATGGCACTTCTGAGTCACCAGTCCACCAACCAAAATGTGTTTTTGGACCGTGGGAGGAAACAAGAGCCCCCAGAGGAAACCCACACAGACACAGGAAGAACACACCAAACTCCTCACAGACAGTCACCCGGAGCGGGACTTGAACCCACAACCTCCAGGTCCCTGGAGCTGTGTGACAACAATACTACCTTCTTCACCACTGTGCCACCCTTTGTGGAATTCAAAGTTATTTAACATAAATAGAAATTAAAAAAAATTAGACATCACAAGATATTCTTGGATGAGTTTATGACACGTGTAAGAACTGCCTTTAACAAAATGTCATTGCAGGACTCAACACACTTGGAGAAGAACCCTATCTGCCGATTAATTAGATGCCGATATTGGCTAGCACTCTGTTACACGATGAAGAGCATTTCGTGTGTTTGCTCCATGCAAATTGTGTCAAAATGTACACTAGGGAACAGTGTTTAAACCAGAAAGCAGAGGAAATGTATATATTCTCTCTTCTAAAGATTAAACTTCATTTTGTAGATGGTTTGTCTTAATGTTTGTAGCAGTACACTTTTTCTGCCAACTGATCCATTTAATTCTGCACTTTTGATTTAGCAGGTCAGTGCGTCCAATGATTGGATCAATCAAGAATGGGAGGAGACCCAAAAAACACTGGACCCCAAGCAGAACCTGTGCATAGTCAGATGTAGTTTTAGAATCAGCAAGCAGATGAAGTACATCTTATCAACAGTATGGTCTTCTTTGTTATTTTTAAATTGTCATTAGAGGAGTGAAAACCTGGAGAGAGAGTCAGGGCATGGGACTTTAATCTTTGTTTTCTGTAAATTCTGGACTGGACACTGTTGTCTAGTGCATGCATTCACTTTTAGTGCAAGTACGTGGGCAGTCACCCATGCAAAGACCTGCATGTGTTCACAGATATGCAGAATCAAAAATTTAATCTGGCCATAGTTTAATGTTATAAATGTATGAAATCAAGGCCTGGACTGTGCTGGTGATGCTGCTATTGCAAGAGTAAAATATTAAACTCCAGAAATTTCTTAGTTGCTTCTGTTGGTATATAATTATTTAGAGTGTTAATATTATCAAACCTTTATGCTGTGTTTACAATAAATGTTTTGAGGATCGTCTTCATTTTCTTACAACTCATATGCATATGATATGAAAAGTATGAAATTATAAGCTACTGAAGTCATATTAGAAATGTTTCTACAAGTATCTGGAGCAAAATGTGGTTTACTTGATTGAAAACAGGGATTCTAAGCTTTAAAAGGGAGATTCTAAGCTTTTGGACTTGTGTTTATTTACTAACCCCTTTCAGTCACTCACTCTCTCTCTCTCTCTCTCTCTCTCTCTCTCTCTCCCCTTATTTACTCGTGCTCATTTGCGAGCATCTGTCTCAGCCTTAATCCGGGGCCTGGGTGCTGGCAGAGCCTTTGAGATCAGAGGCAGCAGAGCCACGTGGCGAGGAAAACAAAAAGAGACGAGTTCACCACGGCCAGCCTGTAATCCTGTAACAACCACAGGTTCATCCAGGGGCTGGCTTTTTTACAGCCGCTATCACTGGGACCGGCTGTTTGCAGCCAATCCTGAGCCCCATGACACTACAGTGGCCTTGCAGAACTGACTGAAACTGTCTACTTTCCCTGGCCAGGGTCCTGCTATGACAGTCTGAGAGATTAGACAAAGTGGTGCTGTGAGCAAAAAAAAAATGATCTGAATGGCGCGCATGGGGCTAACTAACACTGACTTAATTCTCTGTTCTGAGGCATGAATAGAATAGGCTTAGCTGTGTTCATCTGAGAAAGAGGCCATTGGGAAAAATAAGCAATAGATGGGAGTTGCACAGATCGGAATTGTTCGCATTCGCGACCAAGGCCTGTGGAGAAAAGCACACTGTTTGTTTTTGCTGGACCTGGGCACACACTAGGCCTCTGTGTACTGTCCTCAAGGGAGGCTGACTTGCAGGACTTGAGAAGCCCAGCAGGGGGTGCTGGAGAGAGGAGTAACCCCCCCCCCCCTGCAGAGGGTGTGGTTCCTTATTCAGGTCAATGAGTTCCTTGTCGTGATGAGCCGAGCAGAAGCCCCATCCCAGAACCACACAGGGAGCTGAGTGCCACGCTCAATACGCTCATTTACATCCGCTCCCTGAAGCCCTGCACAGCACAACCCATATACACACACACGCGCGCGCACACACACACCCATGCCCTGCTCTCCTATATCACATAACTCAGCTTTTATGCCAAAGGGCATCCAGTTAATTCAAACTGAGATAAGAAAATGACCCTCACAAATGCTGCCCACCCACCCATTTGCTTCCAGATGTACAGAGACATGTGCTGTGTTCCAATTATTCACAAACCACTGCAGTGCAAACCACTGATGCAGTGAACTGATTTTATATAAATGTTCATATTATTTACATGTAAATGCAATAAATATCATTGAGTTCAAACAGAATTTCTTATAATTCTTTAGTAACAATCTGGATTTTCACAAGCAATATTAACTGTTACCTGTGTGTTCCCAACCCTTGAAATTCAATTCACCATTTTCCCAGTGTACTCCAACACCTTGAAAATCAATGCACTATGCTTCCAGTGTATTCCCAACTGTAGAAATTCAATGCACTATTCTTACACTGTATTGTTAACCACTGAATATCAGTGCACTATATATGCAGTGTATTCCCAAATCTTGAAATTCAATGCGATATTTGTCCAGGGTTTTCAACCTTTGAAACTCACTAGGCTATTTTCCCAGCATATTGTTAACTCTGAATTTTCTCAGTGTATTTCCTACCAGGAGCACTATAAGGAACACCATTGTAGGATTATACAGTATGGAATGACATTATGGAATATTATATTACAGAACAGTCTCGTGTGGCCAGAGCTAACCTTGTAATGAGAACAGCTGGGGAAAACCATGAGACATTCTGTGCTAAATGGGGTGGGACTGAACTGAGTGTGACATTTCTGACCCAATTCCTGGTTTCACAGAGATGCAGGCCATAGATATGTGTGTGGCTGAACTTTTGCATTGAACCTGCAGATATAAAATACAGACAACCTGGATTCCTGCAAATGAAGTAAACAATAATATATGCACAGCATAGACACATTAAAGACTGAACAATTAAATGTTATTTCCTGCAGTTATTGGGCTAGTGAGGCTTCTGTGTCTGTTTTTCATGACACTGACAAAACAGCTATAATGACCATTTTAAGTCAATTAAAATCATTGAAATTTGATCTGTTGCTGTGCTAAATAGCCAGAGCTTTTCCTCTGTATGTTATTGAGATATAACTGTAGTAACAGGGGTGTGTCTTTGTGATTTGTGAGACGCCCACACATATAGTACAGTGGCCCTCCCTCTCTGCTGGCTGAGCGAAGCTCTGGATTTCTTGGGAATGCTCTGCAGACGGAGTGAGTGCAGTGGGCCAATTTTTCGGCTCTGGCTTTTTGGCCGGGGAGAGAGGAGGCGTGGCCTGGGAATGAACCCAGCACCCTCTGGCTTGATTAAAAGTGTCTGGACGGCCAGATGTGTCCAAGCGACGTTGTGTGTGTGCATTGCGGCAGCAAGTCCTCGCTGCCCCCTTCCTTTCCTTTACTTCTTCTATCCTACAGGCGTGTGTGTGCGTGTGTGCGAGTGTGGAGCAGCAAGATCGTGTTACATTAATAAAGCTGTGCTGTGCTGCTGCCGTGGCTGCAGGGTGAGCGAGGCTGGGTGAAACGGGGTCGAGCTGGCACACGCTCAGCTCACACACACTCTGCTGCTGCAGGAGCACTTACACCCACTCCCACCCACACATACACATATAAAACACACAGATCTTCTCTACGCAGACACATTATATCATCCAAACTGCACACAATCTATACCCAGTGTAAATTCAGAACTAATTTGCATTAGTACATAGTACTTTTAGTAATTGTTATTCAGTAGTGACCTATACAGTGTAGATTGCAGTGCCATAAAATGAACACCACAGCATAAAGTTAGGGTCAATTTCCAAGTTGAAATACGTATGGGACATTGACAGTTTATGGCACCATAAAAATACCAAATATTATTTAATGGTTTTAAACATTTCTGAAATAATGTTTTTGTTAATAGTACATTTTAAATTTACAGTGGACTATAACTATTCATAGACACCACTCCTTAAGATGCGCCTATCGCGGACATTCTAGAACAGCTGCACATGAGCCAAAGGTCACCATGCTCAATGCAGAATTTCACCAAACGTGGGTAAAATATCTACAGCAATGTTTCATCCACAATCAAGAGCATTGATATGTTGTTTGACTGCTTTACTGCTTTACTCATGCTTTAATCAGCATGTATCATTTTGGGAAAGCTACACAGTAGATGTTGGACGCACATTAGCACATGAATGTTTGTGTGGTCATGTAATAAATTTGGAGGATTGGGCCTGCATTACAAACGCCACTCTAGCTTGTCCTAAATATAGTGGATGGAGCTACAGTAAATGTCTCCAGAGACTGCAGTTCCACGCCTATACAGCCCAATGCTGCAGGGCTTTATTCCTCTCTATCCAATGCCTGGCATTGCCAATGGTGACCTTACACTTGTGTATATCTGCTCCAGGGAATCTCATTTAGTTTCATGCTTTTCTATAGAGATTATTCTGTACAAGATGTTTGAATGAAATTGAACATCTGTGTTTGCAACAGGGGGATTTGAATTAGATGAATTAATAATAAGAGCATAAAGTGTACGAATACATGCATTTGCAGCAAAAGTGATGTTATTTTATTCAAAAATACACATAGGCTTTTGTACACACCAAATCAAAATATACCTGTTCCCCCCCCCTCTCTCTCTCTCTCTCTCTCTCTCTCTCTCTCTCTCTCTCTCTCTCCCTCTCTCTATCACTCTCGCTCTCTCTCACATACACACACACTCCTGGGCACTCTAATATGTACCATACGATGCCTTGATCTCTTAGGGGGCAGAGTAAGGGTCTTACTGAGAACATGGTCCACAGAGAGAAACTACACTACAGCACACACCACTACAGTAACACTCTCTGATAGCACTGCTCTGATCTCTATCAGCTATTAGTTGTAGTGCTGAAGCATGCAGAACACACACACACACACACACACACACAGTGTCAGTGAGTGCACACTGACTGCATGCAGTGCTGCCACAGCATTTCAGCAGCTCACTGCAGAACCTGTCTAAAACAATACTGCAGTGCACTACTGCTGCAACTGGAAAATATTTACTGCAATATCATTGAAATATATAATAATAATTATAGTCTGCTACTGTGTGATGTTCGTAGCAACTCAAATTTACTTGCCTCTGTACTCCACCACATTGTAAGTGAAATATCTGTTATGTTAAAAGTACACTATGGATGTATACCACCATACCACTAAATTCTTAGCACTAATATCCTAATTTCCTATTCATTTTATTTTTATATGAAAATTGCTGGTGCAATTATGAGCATTCCTATGGTAACTTCCTTTTTTTTGTGAAAAAATGGGGCATTTGCTTTAATATGAACTGTGTATATTTTTGGACATGCTCAAGCTATGGCACTGCCTCCAGCATGTTTCATAGATGAGGATGAGGAACAGTTCTTGTTTCTCTACCTATTACATTATTTCTTATTTCATCATTTTATGTATATATATATATATATATATATATATATATATATATATATATATATATATATATATTTTTTTTTTTTTTTTTAAACTTGCCTTTGCTAAATGCATCTGCAGACACTTTGATATGTGTTCCCTAAATGTATTCGTTAATGGTTTGCTACATCTCATACTGGTTTACTTAGATGTTTCAGGCCCAGGGTAACCTGATTTACTGGCATTGACACTTATTAAGTCTTCATGTTGAGAGACAATGTCAAATTCCTGATGCATATGGCAAATGTAGAATCAATTCTACATTTGGCTTAACTCACTTGTTCATGAAGTAATAATATCTTGATGTGAGATGTTTCATATTGTTCACCTCCTGCTTTTTTTCAAAGTGCAGCCTCTGCAATGTAGACTTCAATGAGCAGTATGAGGGTGCGAGTTCATTTTATTCAGTTCTACACCTGTTACTTTGGAAGACAAAGTGCTTTAGTTGTTTCATAATTGAATAACTTTCCTAAAACCACAAACAAAGCTCATCCCCCATTCGACTTCTGAGGTCATACAGTCATAATGAATCAGAGAGATCGTTTAAACATTTAAAAAGCCCCCATGGGCTGCTCTTCAGCTTCTCTGTGACTCTGTAGTTCAGTTATTATATAAAGGGTAGCTACTGAAGCACTACGAGGCAGTGGAGTAACACTTCACATGCTCAATCGCTGGCCAAATAACACCCACCTTCTGTCTGCTAAATAAAGCCCAATTCACCATTCATTTCCCTCGTTCTCTCTCTCTCTCTCTCTCTCTCTCTCTCTCTCTCTCTCTCTGTAAATGAAGAAAGAAGGGAAGTTTTGTTTTGGCTTCATAATCCATCTGAGCTCAGAGGCATGTTAAAAAGCCAAATACAAACACATGCACGCAGTTGCACAAGCTAAGCTGCTTAATATTAATTCCATTTGTCTTTCCCCCCTCTGTTTCTTGGCTATTTAGGAATGTAGTGGGTTAAGAAATTGAGATTTAGAGGGCTGAGAAGTAAAGTGATAGTCCATTCTTAGCATTTTCCCCATTCTTGTGTGGATTAGCAGCTCTGTGATCTCGCATTAGTTCATGCCTTATTCACTGTGTTGACCAAACTCAGTTACCCAATTCTAGATCATAACCATTATAAGAGAAGCCACAAGGCTAATCTCAGATCAGTAGCCTACACCCCACAAATCAATTTACAGTCCCCTTGGCTAGTTGTCAGTATAACATAGCATTATAATGAAAAAAAAAAAAACCTCTCAGAAATCAATCACGGTTAAAGGAGCGCCTGACATTTACAACGTTGACACTTCCATTAGCTTCCACTAACTGCTAAGGTTAATGGAGAGGCAATACAGCTTGAGCGTACACAAATGAAAACCCCACTGTTCAGTCTGATACACAAAGGCACTTCATTGTTCTTTCTTTTGTCCGAACGTGTGGAAAGGCGCGTGTATGATGAACAGCGAGCTTATGTGTGCGCCTCGTTGACGTCCTAATGACGGGTTTTCGTCCAGAATATAAGGGAGGGAAAGAAGCAGGAGTGGTTGACTGCTGGTGTAATGCAGACATTTGCCACAACTCGCCGCTAACATTTTCTTCCCAGCTCCTGCAGCCTCCCCTGGTCTGTAATTAGGCCGCTATGGACTCTGAGATGGACGGGGTCCTTCAAATTCCTTGCTTAGGCCTCTGCACATGAAAGCTGGCGGCCAGCTGTTGTGTGAGGTGGAAATTGGTCTCAGATGAAGGGTTTGGGCTCCATAAAAGAGGCTCGTTCTCCAGATGTGAGGGGGTTACGGTCAACCTGACCACTACCATTACTGTACTGTACCACTGAGTCACTAAAGACTTATCCATCGCAAAAGCAAGTGAGGGAACACTCCTTGCTCTGCCTCTTTGTAATCATGTGTGTGTGAGGGAAAAGCTGTACTGCGTCCCAATTTTTAAGGAGGTCAAGAGGTACCACATGCAGCGCTTGAAAGTGAGATAATGAAAATCTCTGGTCTTGACTCATACTGAGAAGAATAATCTAGAGCTCTGGTTACAGCTTGAAGCCTGAAATCTATAGCAGGAAATGCGAAGCTGTAAGATTGAGGGTAGATAAGCCATCACAGCAGCTTTGCATGTGCTAATCACCGAGCCTTTAAACAAATTGTTACTGCATTGAATGTACACTAGGTTTGAAGGTCCAGAGGTTTGTAGAAACCCTATAAAATTAGTGGATTCAGCCACTTGGTGCACTTATTGTCAACACAGATGATCAGTTTTACATGCAGAGCTCATATAACCTCCACAGAAAAACTTGAAACAAAATAGGATACTCTGAAACCACTGCAGAGGCTGTTACTGAATGGTAGATAGGCTAAATGCACATTTTAAGGCAGCTGCACTACATGGAAAATGTTAGTAGGGCCAGTGGGAGCTGCACTAACTGACATTATGAGCCTGGTGTAGTTGCAATTGCAATGATTGCACGATTTACCAGTGATAGCTGCACGAATATATTAGCATAAGAGCAATGGCCCAGCTGCATTCATTCAGTGTCAAACGTGGTTGGAGCAGTGGAAAAAACTCTGCTTAAAGCTGTGCTTAGACATCACTCAATAGATTCCCTTTGTTCTTTTTTATTTTAGAACTCAGAGACATCAGACAAAGTAATGCCACCCGGCGTCTGAAACATTTGGTGTTCTACTTCACATTTTCTATGAGCTCAGATGTGGCGCTATAAATAGGGCCAGTGTATTATGGGGCTACTTGAGAAAGAAAAAAAAAGAAAAACAGGGTAGTGACTGTGGACGAGGGGCAGTGTGAACAACCCCTGTCCTGTCCCAAGCCCCCACGGCTACGTGAATGTGTGATGGATGAGGGTCTTATTTCTCAGGCCAGACGGGACCTGACGGGTGAGAATCGCGTCTTGTTCCTTCTCTAGACATCTAGGCACCAGTTTGAAGATTTTTGGGTCTGGCACCGGGCAACAGGGCTTCTGTTTTTCTAAGAAAACACTGTGACCAGAAAATTAATGTGAAACAGCTTTGCAAACCCAGTGACGTCATAATACTGACATCAGAAAAAGCCCCAACTGACCACAAAGGCTTTCCTTTGTAATAACTTTTATGAGACATTGAAGCTTATGAGATATTTAAATAGTGTATTGTTTTCTTTATAATATACAGTTTTACAGTGAATCCTTCAGTAAAGATGAGATGGGAATAAAGTATCTGTTTGTCAGCTGGCGTAATAGCAAATTCTAAACTATATGATTAAAAGTTTGAAAACTTACCAATGCCAAGCATGGGCTTGAGGGTTTAAAAGCCCCCAAGCCTTGGGCAGTTACTGTCTCTGAAATTTGCACTGGATGTTTGGAGGTTCTAAAGGATCAGTACATGATCTGAGCGAATGTCTTGGGGCAAAATGTTGTCAGATCTTTACAGAAATGTTCCAGTATCTAGTGCAGATCAGGTGCTTAATGGATAAACTATTGAGCACTATTTAATTTTGAATGGAGCGTATATTTTTTTCTGATGTAAATTTCCTGCATTTTATGGTACATATTTGGTGGACAGGGAAACTCACAGACCATCACATGTATTGAACATATCACACATGATGCTACACACCCAATCAGATGTGAGTATTGAATCAGAACCCTCAACAAGGCTATTTTCTTAATACTAAGGACATAAAAATGTGTTTGATTACTTAGTGACCTCTAGAAGAACATACTTGAGAGGTGACCGCAATTTTGATTTTTAGGTCAATGACAAGTCATGAACCGGTGCATCCTTGTTATTTTGGGCAGAGCAAGCACCCCTATAAGAAGGCATTAAGTATTTTATTTTAGTATGCATTTAATATATGTAATCACTTCATTTGATTCAGAATAAATGTTGTTTGAGCAGGTAACCACAAATGTTTGTCCATGTAGAATATATCAGTGTCATTGCCAACATCTACAATGATGTTATTTTAGCATTTTAATCACAGCTATATCGAGCTACTCTACCCTGTAATACCTTTATACTGTCACTCCTGAATAATTTACGTTTCTCATTTATAAAGTGTTCTCTAAAGCTTGTCCAACTTGACTACAAGACAAGAATGCAAGCATACTATAAACCTATAGCATACTGCATCAGGTACCCCCTCAACAGCACCACCCCCACTCTCTCTCTGGGCCAGTGGGTGAGGTTAGTTTCCAGGCCATGAACAGTGGCTCTGTTTTGTTTACAAAGGGCCCTTTGTGACACGGAAGAAAGCTTTGTTTCCGGCGTGAGGTCATTGTTTTGTGTAGGAGAAGAAAAGGAAGACGGCATGAGACAAACACAAGATGCAATGAGGGGAACAAGAGAGAGAGAGAGAGAGAGAGAGAGAGAGAGAGAGAGAGAGAGCCAAGAAGGGGATGGTGGAAAGGGGCACCGAGTTTGTGGTGGCCTGGTGTTGGAGTAGCACCCAGCCACCACAAGGCAAACAAACCGAGCGGTGCCAAGACTGACACCAGTACACAAAAAAAACGGCATAATGGAAACTACTGAGACAAATTAGCTCATTGGCTCATTACTCATTACTGGAATTAGGCATGGCCCACTTTACCCTAAGATGTCACAGTTATCACTGGTTATAACAAAACAGTGATGTAATTAGACACCTTTCAAAACTCTTTCTCACTGAGAATTGTGATAATGCAGTTTGAGAAGCCAAATCTTACCATGATTTCAGCTCCAGTTGTGGATCTGTTTTGCTAAATACACTCAAACTCTTTGTTATGAACCATGTGAAAAGCTACAAATACATCAAAGATATCTTTGGGTACCTTAAGGTTTGGGCTTAAGGTTAAGTTGTATATTTTTAATGAAGACTTCATCTGCTAAACGCTCATTAGTTGCTGTTGTGTTATTCATCCATAGGAGACAGATCTGGACTGCAGGCAGGTCAGTCAAGCACACACACACACTCTTGCTGAAATAACCATAGACTTCCCAGGATATATGACAGCATCATATATCTCTCTAAAAAGCCACATCAATGGAAACCTCTGACATATGCAGGTCATTCGTGCTGTGGTTACTGATGCTCCCCTATATCATGAATGGTTGGTCTAGATGGTCCCTTTAATCATTAGCATGGAAAAGTGACTTCAATTTTTTATGAAAGAATTTATGACACTGGAAATGTTTTCTATGTAATTTAGCATTTCAAGAGTATTAAAAAAACACAGATAATATTGCATTTTACAGAATGTCCCCACTTTTCTGGAAATAGGGTTTATATTTAGCACAGAATGTATGAATGTCAATTATATTTCATAACTATTTCAAGAACCCAAGGAATGGTCTTTTAGTGGAATATGCACAAAATCACCTTGAGAACGGTTAGAATTCTTGCCGTTATGTTAGCACCAAGCAAGCAATGCCATGCATTTCTATTTTCCACACATAAATATCTAAAGCTTATTCACTTCTAATCATTAATTTTCTATAACTAATTATACTGTTCAGTGTTGTGGTGGGTCCAGAGCCTGGAATCACTGAGCATAGGCAGGAATACATCCTGGGCAAGACACAGCCAATCCACCTACCATCACAATTTTTTTTTTACTGTGGGAAGAATATCTGATCACCCAGAGGAAACACACAGACACAGGAAAAATACACTAAACACCTCATCATGCCCTGAGGTGGGGACTGAACCCACAACCTCAAAACCCTGGAACTGGAACAGCAACATTACCTGTTCTGCCACTATGCTGCTTGCTTATGAGATATTTAGTTATTATAATCTTTATTAAATATGTGAAAGTTTTACATAGTTACTTTACCTCTTTTCAAAGCCTAACATTTAATAATGTATTAATTATTTATTGGGCGGCACGGTGGCACAACAGGTATTGTCACACAGCTCCAGGCTCCTGGGGTTGTGGGTTCAAGCCTCACTCTCTGTTACTATCTGTAAGTTTGGTGTGTTCCCTGTGTCTGTGTAGGTTTCCTCACATGGTCCAAAAATGCACCTTGGTAGGTGGGTTGGCTACTCAAAAGTGTCAACAGGAGTGAATGTGTGAGTGTGTGTGGCCCTGCTAAGGACTGGTGCCCCCTCCAGGGTGTAATGTGTCTCTCTGGCGTTAAGCAAGATAAGCTGATAATAATTTGGGTTAAAACAGAAATGGTTTCTTATATTGGATAATATACTTTATGATTTTATGTTGTATTTACTTAATTTACATGCTCTTAATGTAGTCTCATGATCCTTCAGCCAACATGGCTTTTTAGTTCATATTATCCTCACTCTAACCTTTGCACAGTGTAAGTGAATAGTGGTAGGGACACTACAGTGGTGGGATTACAGATTAGTGATTATCACAGTGTCATGCCATAGGTTGGTTTCCCTGAGCTGATTACCTGAGCACTGTGTGTGTGTCTCTGCAAGGAGAAGGAAATCATACTGGGACACTGATCCCCTGGGGCCAAACAGGGTGGAGTTTACCACGCTGTTATACTCAGCATCCTATAAGGATAGGATTTAGCAGAACTGGATAGTTCTCAGAAGCCAGGTTAGAAGCTAACACACAGGGGGTGATCATCTGCAAGCTCTAGGGCTGCACCTTCACTCCCCCAGGGCCTGGGAATGGGTTGTTCATCTTAGATATTGAGAAAATTCCTGGTGAGTTTCTGTTGGCCCTGCTGTCAGTCAAGAGAGAGAAAGAGAGAGAGTGGGAGGGATACAGTGAAAAAGAGACATGCATGAGTGGTTCAATGCACCTGTCCAATCACACCATCCAACTCTAACCCTTTCTGCCACAACCCAAATTCAACAGAGCGTACAGTCTGAAGGAAAAAAAAAGATAGGGAGCTGGGGTTTAGAAATTAAGCAGAATTCAGTATCACTATCATCACTGTCATGGATTTGAATCTACAGAACATAGAATTAACAAAGCACGGAAACATGTATATGACTGCTAATATCACTTAGCACTTGGGGTTTTAACCCCAAGAATGTTCACTAGAAAAACAGGAATACAAACGACCAGCTGACTCCTGACTGACACAACTTTCTGTGTTTACATTTATGGAATTTGGCAGATGCATTTCTACCCTGTTAAGGAATAGGGGCTAGTGCTCTGTTACTGATATAGCTTGGTGTTTCTCTCCAAGTTGGGAACTGAACAGTAGTTCACCATATTGAGGGCAAGTGGGTTTGACCCACTGCACTGCATAAATTAATGTTCTGTAAAACTAAAAACCATTTTGTAACCTCACTATGAAGGAATCTAATAATGAGCAGAGTATAAATAGGTCAGATCCTAAGCCTAATTCACTGCTGAACTCGACAGTGTGGCTTACGGAAGACAGGCTGAGATCAGCTCCTTTTGAAGGGTGGGTTTAGATGAGTGGGCATAGTTCTTAAATCTTTGGAGGGTGACACGCCAAGGGGATTTAGCTGTTTTTAACACAGCTGAGACAGACACACACGCACACACACAGAGGCCAAGTGATGATGTGCTGTAGGGGATTGGGCGTCGGCTACAGGCACACAAAATTGACAGTAATTTATAGTGTCAACACACATAAACCTGGCTTATGAGTAATACTGTAAATTTTGCAGGTAAAGTTTAAGAGCTGCTCGCCAGAGTGCCCTTCACAAATACACAAATTTACAGTGATCCACACAATATCACACTGAGATCATCTTGATATAAAGGTTTTTTTTTTTTTTTCTAGTTTGTTTAGAAGGAGTATCAGGGACACTGTACAAAACATATTTTGCACATGGCTGCTCTGATGTTTGAGACCCCCTGTGTGGAGAAAAAAGTGGCTCATTCCAGGATTTTGAAGCAATTTCATTCATGTCCTGTGTGTTGCACTGCATGTTTTGCACTTTAATCACATTCACAAATATTGTTTGGGAAATTTAACTGGTAAAAAAGAATAATTTTGTAGATCTAAAAATGCTTAAATATGTTTCTAATATATATACTCCAAAATATTTTATATATTGACTGCACTTAAAATTATTTCAATTGTCAAGATGTGAGTTTATACAGTGTAGATTTCAAGAAGAGTAAAGGAAAGAGGATGTTCAGAGGTTTCAATATCTGGACCATTGATTTAAGATTAACATGCAGTGTTTGTGCAGGAGTGGCCGAATGCAATTTGCTTCCATGTCGGCATCTGTGGATTTATGAAGCGTCCCCAGACTCAGATCAATGTGAAGAGATGCCGGGAGAAGCAGAAGAAAAGCAGCAGCCAAATAGGGCTAAGCACTCCTAAACTGCCAGAGCACGTACAGCAAAACACACATATATTAGTTTTATTCCATATCAAGACATGGGCTCATACATAAATCTGCTACCGCTTATGTATACAGAACTACCTACATGTGATAACAATGTGTCCCATATGTATTATATAGAGCTACTCAGAGACCACCCTTTTTTTTTTTTTTTTCAAGTCAAAACAATTGCCATACATGATTTATTTTCAGTGTAAGGAAAAAATAAACATATATCTCAGAGATATATAGACTTTTTTTAACAGAAAAAGTCGGGATAACTAAATATAGTGTAATTTTTCTTACGTTTTATCTCTGGCATTCATTCTTAAGAAGACACTCACTTCTGGTTCTCCAAAGTGAAGTATTAGAAGTTGGTGGCATTTTCTGCTTGTACCTATCATTTACATATTGTCACTTTCCAAAGAAATTCTTCAGGGACAGTGATGCAAAACTGGGATTCAACCAGGACCCTGGAGCTGTGTGGCAGAGAGACTACCTGCAGCACCACCATGACTCACTATAAGTGTTTCAGGCTTAAAAGCAGTAACCAAATACTGCACAAAACGAACAAGCTCAACCACTGTCAGCAACTGACTGAGGAACTTTAATGGCATGATATACAAAAATCACCCATGATGCATTGCATTGTAATAAAACTGTTTGGGCAGACTATTTGGGAGCTGCATGCTTAAAGAAAATATACAAAATATTCATGATAGGCTCCCTAGGCAGTTTTTATTGGACGTTAGCAAAATGACTTGTCAAGTGAATTGAAAAGACACACAAAAAAGTACTGTTTCTAATTCTATTTCTATCAATCAAAATGGGTTTACTGTTATAGACTGTATCACTCTTTTAAATCTGCACTCCGACTATGGGCTCAGTAACAACTTCATGCCTGCCAGCAGCTACCATGGTCTCAGAGGAGATTCCCGAGCCCTGGAACATGTGTAAGGAATGTCGCACTCCAGTAAAGCAGACAATTTATTCAGCCATCATGTGCATAAGCCTCCCCCAAGGATTTTCCTTCCATGCAGTGATTTCCACTCTCAATTTGTCTCTTGGCATTTTGCACCTCTGAATGGCTCCTGGAGGTGCCATGTTACCCCACCTCCACCTCACTCCCTCACTCTCTCATTCTGTTAGCCCTATAAAAAAAACCGTCTGACACATAACCCCAGAGATATTCCAACAGTCACCACATGTAAGAAAAAAGAGTCTAATTCCTCCTCTGCTTTGTTGTGCAGCAGATTAGCTGAAAGTTCCCTCGTGGCAGTGTAGGCCACAACAGATTCATTGAAGTTAGCCTCAGCTATTACAGCATGGACAAGAGAAAAAAAACACTAAACAAGAGCAAACCGCACTATTAATTACATTAATTCAAAGTTCAAAATGGAGCTATCTCATGGGGAGATTACAGAGCGCTTGCTAATTGCTGCTGCTAGCTCATTAAATTGTTTTACATGAGACCTTGCACTGCCGAGCTCTTTTGAGATGCTAATAATCGTTGTTCACCAGCAAACAATAGACAGCCGTAGATTAGCAGCACCAGGCAAAGTTATGGTAATGGATACAGCCACATGAAGACAGAAAAAAGAGAGGGGAGAATACAAAGCTTTCCACATGACTGACTGGTGACTGCAGGATTAAAAGTAATACAATATGGCTGTAGGAAAAAGACTGCCATAATCTCATCTGCCACCAGTACCTGCATCTGACAATACAACAACAGAAGCACTAAATTAGAAAGAGTGTAAATTAGTAGTAAATATTAATATAATAAATGATGTACATACATAAATATAACCTTGTATCTCTACTACGTTTTCCTCCTTCCATAAAAGTACCATAGTGGAGAGGTGGGCTTTGTTTTGACAATGATGATATGTCACTGACAGCCTTCTGACTCTTAAAATCAGAGACTGAAGTAGCTGCCCATGAGTTCAAAGTAACCACACCCAGTGCTTAGCTTTGTCTAAAGAGGTGCAGTATAACCCCCACTCAAACTGCCCCCGAGCTTTGTGGTCAAGCTCCATTCAGTACCTTCGGGATGAATGGAAGTGGTAATTTTAAACCAGAAGTAATCAACCAACATCATTATTGACCTGACCAGAGGTCCCTCATTAAATCCTCACAGACTGGTCACTGTAATAATGGGTCTTTTCATAATGAATGCCTGTTTTTTTCCATTACAATAATTCAAAATATGCAAATCAGCTTTCAGTGAAGGATTTATGCTCTAGGATTGAGAGGAATATTTGTTCAGTCATATGTGTATATGGACATTGTCTGTTCTGTGTGAATATGAGCCCTGGTTATGACTAAGCTCAGCTCTTGATTACAAATGTTGACCATTAGCCTATGAATCTGGTAACTGAGGGAGAGTGAGTGTGGTTGGTCATTTCTGATGACCAACTGCTAGCCTGCTGAGTCTGAGCAAAGGCTTCGGTTTCTACAGATGAAAAGAGCATGACATCTGTCCCAAAAGGGTAATCCAGGCTTAGTCAGTGCCAGCATTAGTAAGATTTAGTTCAGCACAGTATGTCATTAATTTAGATTAAACAACCCCCGTGCTTTAATTTGAGACTGCGGGAAAATACCAACTGTAGGACTTTGGAGATTTCATTTGTTTTAGATCCCAATCATTTATTTAATTGTACATTAAGCTGCTGTATAAAAGATATGTTGATTTAATAACTTTTAAAAAAGATTTTTGTGGTCTTACTAATTTAATGATTTTATCAGTTCCTAGATGTGTCACTTTAATGATTTTAGAATTAGACTATGATGTGTTAAATGCACCCACATTGCAGTTTGTAGTTTTTTGTATTGCACAATACTCTTGATAAATGTAATATTAACTAATAATTTAATTTTGGATTCATGAAATATCTGCCTTAAAGTGCAGTGTCAAAGACCCTGTATTCTACTTGCATTAACCACATTACTGTCAATTTGTGCACAATTTCAAAACACATGAAATGGTCCAAAATGCTTTATTTTCCTCCAGTAGTGATTTTTTTCTAGCTGTTCTTAATAGTGTAAAATAAAAATCATAATATTCTAAATATTTTTGTTTTAGTTTCAGAATGCTAGAAGAAAGCTAATACAGTTTTAAAGCTTAAAACTAATACAGAAAGCTAATGTTTATAATCTATATGACCTACTTTGCTTTCATTCCACTTCACCTCTTTAGACATGGAATGAGCAGGTGTCAACAGATTACCTGGCCATAAGATCCGGACATAAGATACTGTATAAGATGCAAACAAAAATTTCTGGTTCAATTTTTTTAGTTGGTTCAAGCATTGACTTTGATTTTATCTGGTTTTACAGATTTATTGCTTTTATGATTCTTCACACGGCCAACGGAATTGATCTTGATAAATTAAATTACCTTAAATATAGCTAACATTTCTTATTATGAGATTATTGTATGAATTATTATAAAATGATTGAACATATTATTAGATATCATAGCTCATTTAATCTAGTGAAATTCTCTAATTTCATTAGTAGATCATTTGGGTTGTTTCAAGAAATGACCTGAGAAATGTCCCTAACAAATAAAACACTTTTTTCAAGATAAAACATTAATAAAAGTAGAATATTTATCAAACAGGCTGACTAAACTTATGATGTGCCAAAACATACAAGCAATGCCTCATCTTAACCCTCATTAGCTGAGAATCACAGATGGTGCTGTGTGCATAAAGTGGAATGGAAATACTCTTAAAAAGCTTGTATCCACTGCCTGGGGGCCAGAGTCTTTCCTATAGAAACCATACTGACTCCTGTGCACTCCAGGGAGCCTTTCCTCAAGCCTCTGCTTTTATAAAAGGAGCAAGAGAGAGATTGAAGGAAGATGTGGTGTCAGTGCGAGGACATCAGTTCCCCAGACTAAACTAATACTGCTCACATTCAGCACAATTCTTCTGTGTATTTCATCTCCCACTTCACAGTTTCTCTTTGCATTATAGATGTATAATGTAAATGCTGGCTCTGTGAAAGTGTGGGTAACAGATGTTCTATAACCTTCCACCGCTGGTGCTCTTTCTCCTTTAAAAAATGTCTTTTCTTACTGTGTACCTCTTCATAATAAAGTATGTAATTATTTAGTTCAGTTGTTGCATTTATAAGTGAGACATAAATGGGAATACATGCCATGCATCCTTTTGCATCAGAGTACTATTGTTACTCAACAATACAAAGCCCTTACCAGTTCAAATTGTGCTCAAAAACAGTCAGTAGAAACTGATTTGAGATTTGTGAGATTTGACCAAATGGAAAACAATGTTTTCAGTCCTTCTGAATGGCAGTTAATGAGTTTGTGGCAGTATATTTGACCCAGGAATAATAATATTATACACTTATATAAACCCTTTCACATACCTAAAGATGTTAATAATTGAGTAATATGGGATGGGGAAAATAGAATCAGAGAGAGAACGTAGCATTACAAAAATGCATTAAAATGCCTGGTACCACATTTTTAAATTCATGCTGGATGACAAATTTCTGTTTACAGTGAATGAATAGACATCTACATCAGCTGTAACCCATAAAATACACCCATGTAATTTATTCAATATGACTGTGATTTAAGATGAAAGACAGGGATTTTTTTTTTGTTTTTCCCATTCTGTACCCTCTTTGCGAGAGGACAGAAATGTGTCAGGGCTGAAGATTGTATTATATGTGCTGTCTGATGCTGTAGAAGGCGGCTGTGATGTGCTCTAATGCCATATTGATCTCTGTCATACTGGACTGCCTGCTGCTGCTGCTGCTCGGAAGTGTCACCGTTCCATCCCCCAATGCAAACACATACACACACACACTCTCACAAAATCACTACTTGTACAATACAAAAGAAAGCAACATGTCACCAATACACAAAAGGTCTAGGAGTACATAGAGCAGCTGTGGTTTATATTGTAACTGAAACAGCTTCAGTGATAAATGTTAAAATATGGACTTAATTTTATATATATAAAAAACTCTGAGTAACAATTTTGGTTCCCTGAAGAATCATTCAGTATATGCCTTAAAGAGCCCATGGAAACACTTTAGTCCAGGAAAATATAGCTTGGGTTTGCTAATTCATTCCAAAAATGTCAACAAACCTTGCTTGTAATGTTTTGCTTCAAACAAACTCTATCTATAAGATGTAACATTCCTATACCATTCATTTATTATCTGTAATTGCTTATCCAATTCAGGGTCGCAGTGTGTCCAGAGCCTACCTGGAATCATTTGGTGGAAGGCGGGAATACACCCTGGAGGGGGCGCCAGTCCTTCACAGGGCAACACAGACACACACACATTCACACCTGCGGACACTTTTGAGTCCAATCCACCTACCAACATGTGTTTTTGGACCATGGGAGGAAACCGGAGCACCCAGAGGAAACCCACGTGGACACGGGGAGAACACACCAAACTCCTCACAGAGGAAGTCACCCGGAGCGGGACTTGAACCCACAACCTCCAGGTCCCTAGAGCTGTGCGACTGCGAGTGCTGGTCCAGCGTGCCGCCCATTTCTATACCCATGAATGCTTTCCTAGAATGATAAATACAAGCCAACAGCCAATTATAAACCTTAAATTTCATGAGTTTTTTTTTTCCTTCAGGCAGTTTTGTTTGTGTAGATTTGTGTAGATATCTTCATCAGTCTTGGGTTTTCAGCTTTCATAGTGAGCATCCTCTCTCTTCATACCCTTAGGCCCTTCCTGCTGCAGTGAATATATCAAAACTAACACAAAATGGTGGAGAATGCTAATCGCTGCACACACATGCTTAGCCCCCAACACACACACACACACACACACACACACACACACACACACATATACACACACACACACACACACACACATACACACACACACACACACACACACACACAGATGCACACGTCATCAAATCCATCCGTTCTGCAGTCATGCTGTTCATATGTGATTTGGAGGTTGTTTTCCACATAAGTCTCTCATTGGCAAAGAGTGATGGTCCACTGGGGTTCACATATTCATCCACATCATCCACCAGTGGGTAAAATTACAGCTCCTTTTGCTTCATTATACTGTACCCAGTCCCAGGGCTCTCTGGGCTGTAAAATAACTGTAATACAAAAATGCAAATTCTAAATCTTGAGATATTGATAGAATATATAAAAATACTATTTCACTCAGTCTTCTGATTGGTTAATTCCATTGACTAGAGAGAACTCCCCTAATTGCATAATAGTGAAAAAGTGGGGGAGGTATGTTTGTGTGTGTTGTGCTGCTAGGAGTGGACCACACACAGTAGACACTGTAGTGCTGCTGGTGTTTTTGTGCTAAGGGTAATAAGACTGACCTACTAATTGAATAACAATAGTTGTGTGGGGGTCCTGGCCATTGTTGGACAGGGTGAACAAAAGATGCAAAGCAGCAGATGGACTACATTCAGTAATTTAAAAAATTCTTGTGGAAGTCAATGTAAAATAATAAGACCATTTTACCCCTATTTTCCTGATGAACGTATGGAGTTTGGATCTCTTTAGAGATACAGCATGGCAAGTCAGCGTAATCTCATTTCTCAGCATCTTATAGAGTTTTTGTTTTGGTAAAGTTTCTTAAGTGAGAGTCCTTAGTAGGGCTGGGCAATTAATCGAAAACTAATCAAAATCGACATTCAGATCTTCTAATTGACATAATTTTGTCTATAACGATAATATTGATTCTTTTTATTCTGTTATGTCCCCACTGTGTGTACATGTACTGTCCCTTTAAAACCACACTATCAATCTGTAGTCATGTGATTCTGCCCCAATCTGCCACATGGAAGCAACCTAAATGCTGAGGCCAACCAAGCATCTCAAGCAGCTCGTACAAAAGAAAAACACAGCGTCTGTAGTTTGGACGTGCTGTGAGCACAATCGCACAGCAAATATAAACAGTGCTCAAAAAGCAAGAGAGGAGTAAGCTCCCAGCAACAGTAGAAAAAAAAAATCCCAGCTTTAATACTGGAGCATATTTACAGTACAAGCCTCATCACTATGAGTGTCAAAAATACAAAAACAAAATAATCGTTCATTAATCGTAATCATGATAAAAGGTACAATTAATCGTGATATTGATTTGTGCTCATATCGCCCAGCGCTAGTCCTTAACCTTCAATTAATTCTGATATGGGACTCAAATGATAAACCAAGCCAAACCAAGGTCTTAATTGGAATCATTTAGTTATGAAACGACATACTAAATATGAAATTGCAATGAAAAGTATAGCAAACTAGCAATAACATAATTTCTAATGGTCAATAAAACCAAAAAGCCCATATATATCATACTCCTATTACTGGATAAAGGGAACTGATTGCTGAGAGGGTTTCCCTCCAAAAACTGTAACCATCATTATTTTGTGAATAGTGTCCACACCTGTGGCTAGTGAACTTGAAAAACTGGTTGTTCTCAGAGTAGTCTCCAACTGAGCGTCTCAGAGGGGGATATCCCTGCACGTGTGGAAGTCTTCATTTGTTTGCAGACCTCTCTCTCTCCATTTGTTCTCCGGCGTCCTTCCTGATGAGCACCGGTGTGTGTGATTGGAGTACACATGCACCAGATGTGCCTCCACCGACACCCCTCCACGCGCATACACCATCCCAAAGAGCCAGGAATAGAAGACCATCAGAGAAGTGTTGCCCCAAACATTTCTCTTGTTTGCTCTGCCAACATAGACAAGTTCAAACACCTTGCCCGGGACCAGCCGCTTGCATCTCCAAACACAGCACAATATCAACAACAAACTTGGCAGACATAACACAGTTGTAATGCACAGATGGCAGTTATCACTACACCCCACCCTCCCCCACCCCCTTCTCACCCCTCCAGCTTTCCGGACCCTCTTCCTCAACAATTGTTTCAATATTGTTCATTGAGCCGGTTACCTCACCACGCTTTTCTGCATTGCTGATGGTGGGAGGCCAATTATGGACCTTCCTCCACATGTTTGGACCACGAGAGAAGCTCAGAAGATCAAAACAAGAGCTCTGGGCTGTTGTTTTCTCATGTGTTGTGTTGCAGAAGAGTACACACTTTCATCTTTTAAAAAGAAATTACTATATAATTACGTCAATAATGGACAAAATAACAGGTGCTGCAGCTGGATTAGAGAACACCATTTCTCCAGAGAACCCAATTCCACAGCTCTGCAACCCAAAACTGAAGACTTTATGTTCCTCCAGCCCATTCTCTTTACCGCTGCTCCACAGCATCCATTCTATTTTTCAGTGCTTTTCTTTGGAGTTTATACAACTGTACCATCCACTTGATACAGAAATCAATGTAGTGTATTATAGCTAAATTCACTGTGAGCTGGTGGAATAGTGAATCATAGGTAATATCCTGGGTTATTACCTTTGTCCAGTCTTGTGTAGCATGAGTCACTAAGGCAACTCTGGGAACTCTGTAACCTTGCTGTTAATTTGGAAAAAAAGATCTAGTCCCCACCTCCACTCTTTACACATAGCTGTGAGCCAGCTTGCTGATAGCACACGTCATTCCTTCCTTAATGCCTCACGCTACTGCACTCAAACACACACTTCTGATTGAGTCCAAAAATGAGGAACTGTTTCCATAATGTGCATATGTTAATATTTGAGAGCTCCCTCGTTGTGATTTTCCCACTAGTTAGAGCTTCCTTTGCTGAATAACTTAAAACAACTTCAAGACAACCGAGCAAATATTAAGATCTAACTGACCTTTGAGTCTGATCTACTTGATCTGTTGGTTTAATGGGCACACCCCTGGTCTAATATCAAACAAGGTTACACCTCACATTGCAAAGTGTACTGACTCCATTCCTACACTCTAAGAAATGTTCACATCCTTTGCAGTTGCTTTAACTCACAACACATCTATTATGTTTTGGGAAAAAAATCATTTTAGGCCATTAATCTATATTTATGTTTTTGTAATTATTATATATGATTTTCTAGAAGCAACTTGCTTACTGAGAACATTATTTTAAATAATAAAAACAGCTCCCAAGCTTCAGACATAGACTCCAAAACATCTCTACAGGTGTCCTGTAGTATCTTGCCAAAAACATCTCAAGAAATGCTTCCTACAGTGAATCACAATGCCATCTCTTTTTCAGGTAAATTATAAAAACACCAGTGCATACCCGGAACACCCCACATGACCTGTGGTTGTGGAGATGTTCATTCCCATTTGTCTAACGGTGTCCACCACCATTTCAGCTTTGTCACTACTTGCACTGAGAGTTATGACACTGTTGTTCCATTTATTGTTACTGTGTGACTTGTTAAACAATTTAATTTGGGACTGTTCATGTATTATAAAGCATATATTTCATTTTACATGTAATTACACATTACTCTGTTTTTCCTTTTCAGCAAGCCAGAGGCCCATTTGGAACAACAGGCTCGGGGTCTATTGTTTTGGAAAAGCAGAGGCTTAGCTGAACCTTCTGAACCTGAAAAACAATCAGATGTGTCCGTGTAGGCGGCTTCCCATGCACTTCCGTTCAGTTCGCAGAGCTAGGTCCAAAACCCCAGCAGATTCCAAGGCCTTCCCAGCTTCCTGTTTTCAACCTTCTCCCTGAAAAGTTTATTTTAGTCACTCAGACTACAGCAGGACCCACGCAAGATGGGAAAAGAGTTAGTGCTGTTTGGACAGAGAGGAAGTTCTTAGGAAAAATTCCTGTCAAACAGAAGTGACCAATTCACACAGACCCATATTTGGAGAAGGATGTGACAGCATGTCCTGGAAGAAAAAAAAAAACAAAAAACAAAAACAAAAAACAAAGTAGTGAGTTGTTTTGCCAGTTGATAAAGATGAGAGAATTGGTGACAACACGGCTTCAGGATGACTAACAAGGTGATTTGTTGTTTGTCATTGCAAATGAATCAAGGTTCTGTCCCGGAACATTAAAAAAAAAATAAATTAGCAGAGGAAACAGATTTGCTCCCATATTTATCAGATGAGACAGACTCTCTATCATATTTCTGTAACTCATTCAGTCCCAATTTAGATAAGAACATTCCTTTTTTTTTTAATCTGCAAACATGAATCAGATAAACAAACGGTGCTACAAGGAAAATGAGTTCCCATCATTATTTGTTATATTCTGACAAATTGTGATGCCCATTAGAGTGGCTGCTCTTATATACAGCACTGTGCAAAATTAAGAGGCCACTATTCATTTATTTAAATTACAGTCAAAACAGGCTTTAAGTGACAAGTTATTCATTTTTCAATGTCAAGAAAAGGCAAAAAAGATTTTAAAAATGGCACAGTAGCCTCAACAGCTGTACATTTTTACCATTATTGCAGCTTCCAATGCTTTATATATTTCAGATAAATACGAACAGCTATTTTTTCAAGCATCTAAAGTTCAGTCACAGAAGTTTGTTTTCTGTTTATTTTGAGCTAAACATAAACATGGTATCTGGGCTGATTTCTCCTTTGTTATTAGAAATCTAGCACTTGTTCTTTATTTTTTCTGGGAAAATGTTTGACTGTATTTTTACATTTTATTTATATTTTTGCCTATTTCCTTTTCTGAGTTACAAGAAAGGTGCAGATATTGTTCCTCATCTCCAAAGTTCAGACTTAAAAGTTGAATTTCCAGCTACTTGGGTTTCCTTTTCCCTGTAATGGCTTCTTGACAGCTTTGGGTTGTCTTCTCAAAGACTTGAAATGGCTGTTGGTGTCTGCTATGGTGGTGTACCAAGTCTTGTATGGCTGTTAGGAGGCTTATTTTGTGTGTATATTTTGAACTCCAGTTCTGGAAACCCCATTTGGAAAATTATTCTTTATTATTATTATTCTCTATTTGGCTTTTTCTTTCCTTATGGTGGATAATCTTATGTATCTTATTCTGGAAATTGGCTGGAAATGTAATAAATGCTGCACTGTATCTGGTGTTTTACATTTCTGCAACGGTTCCAGTGCCCTGCTGTTTACTACAGTGGGGCAATAGTCTCTTGTTGACCTCTGTCTGGGTGAATGACCAGAGTCGACGCCCACCCGGCTGCACTCCACTGCATGGAGACAGCGAGTGTTAGCATTTGACTAACAAACATACACACACCCACTGAAACCATCAGCACAATAACACTACTTCAGCACCATTATTTAGTCAGTGACTGACAAGATTTAAAGGGGTTGTGTAGACTGACCAAATGTGTCTTTGAAATAATCAAAAGCCAATTAGACCAGATTTTGGTTTATTGTCAATAATTGCAACTTCTGAGAGTTAATGTCCATATGCTATGCCATAAGTGGGTGTTTGTGGTTACTCTGTCCAATGGGCAACTTGAATGGACAGTGTTGTTTTATGGAATGGGTTGTGGGTTTAAGCCAAAGGTCACTGTGTGATCTGCCCCCACTCTCTCTCTTTCATAATGGAGTCTCCTAAATCTATTTTAATACTGTATCCTGTTTTTAAGTTATCCAGGCAAATACTGTGATGTTTTTCTCTTTGTGAAATGGGACACAGTGTGAAGGAAAGCGCACTATCCCCATGCATGCTTTTTTCCATCACCCTTACTCCTTTCTGCAAGCTTTAAAATGTGTCCTTCCTGTAGAATACTGTTAATAGTGACTGTTTTTGCTGGTATAATTAGAACAGTTTGATGTGACAGGTAAATCCAAACCTCTTCACAACAAATGCCTTGGCTGTCTGCTTCATCCTGCGGAACTAAGACATGCTTGCCGCTTTTATTAGCTGTAAAATGGCTAAAAAAAACCCCACTCAACACATCAAAACATTCTTTAAATAGACATTCAGAGCAACATCTTAGAACTCTTAGACATATAAAGAACTGTGCAAAAGCAGAAGCATTTTTAATTTAGTTTCTAGTCAAAAATGTACTAAGAACAACACTTTTATTTTTCAGTGATTGCACAGAAACTCCCCCCAAAAAATAACATTTTTATTGTTCAATTTGTCCAGTGTTTGCTTTCCTTTCTTTCCAAAACACTTTTGTTCATTCATCCTTATCAGAGTCATTGTGAGTCCAAAAATGATACTTTTACACTTTATTTAATACATCCTTGGGTGCAAATCCGGAACACACCCTGGACAGGCAGCCAGTCTGTCACAGGGTATATTTTGCTTACATCAAACCACTTTCCAATGTGTTTCTGGAATGTGAGGGAATTCACACTTTCTAAGAGACTTGCTTTAAGTGATTAAAAAAATTACTATTTCATTTCGTAAAGAAATCTGCAGGGGTATTTTTCCACACTCCAAACAACATTAAGTGATGTTGACATCTGGGTTGGCTAGTCCGTTATTCTGAGAACACCTTGAAAACACTTCCACATCCTTTCAGACCCAGTGTTCAGTTGTCTTCTCACAGTGGAAGGACGGACTGAAAAAAACTGTGGATTATTTCCAGATCTGAAGAGAGAATGGATCTACTCTCTCAAAGATAATCGTTTATCTGGTAAAGGTGGCCCGCCAAGTCTTGCATTGTTACAGAGAGTTCCAAGTTCTCTGCACTGTTTCATTTTTTTAAACTGATCTCTTCCCTTGTTTTCCTATTATTGTCCTTATGCATCTTCTGGTGTAAAATTGTGGCTTATTCACAGGAATATCTATCACTCTAGAAATATCTGCACTGAAATGAAGTCAAAGGGGTATTGAAGTGCCTTATGCCTCAAAGCTCTAGGCTTCTGTACAGAATATGAATAATAGATCTGCTTCCAAAATCTAATGCAAATGTCGGTGACCTCTTCGCCAGGGCCACAATCACTGCTTTTCTGCGGCGGAGAAAAAGAGGCATTTCATTCTGCTTCTCGCACAATAGACAGTGTGTTTGACCTCCTATACTCATGTCATTCAAAAGGCCATCAGCTAGTGCTTAAAAACACTGAGGGTGAGAAGGAGCCAATACTGTCAGAGAGAACAAGGCGATCTCCCCTATCTGACCAACAGAGAAAGAGAGAGAAAGAGAGAGAGAGAGAGAGAGAGAGAGAGAAAGAGAGAGAGAAATGCTTGAATGGATGATTGAGAGAATGCTGCCCACACCAGCATTCTGTTTAGAATGTATGAAATGCTAATATATACACATTTCAAGCAGCAGAACGACCATGGCCTGAAAGGCACGGACAAACAGAAAAAAAGGGAAAGAAACCGTGCTTTTCTGTCTCATCCACACCTTTATCCATGCAAAATCCCACCCCCCACCACCACCCCACCCCACACACATATATGAAGACCCAGCAAGGAACATGTTGTTCTAAAGTGGATTTGATCTTTAGATTCATGTGACATGTTGTAGTAGCTGGGCTGTAGTGCTTTGCTTTGTTGATTCAAGATTTTATTGGAGGAGAATAAAACTGCTTGTTACCACATTAGGCCTTTTTACATGGCATGAAATCTTAAGTGACAAAAAAGACACATTTTGCTTAATAATTCCTTACTCAGAGTTGATTTAAAATTATACCTCTTTTTAAACAAGTTAGAATAAGTCTAAGGGCTTTTTTGCACAAAATCACTCTCATATAATACATCTCTTCAGCTCTATTCTTGCCAGATTCAGTCCCTTTCAGAATGAGCAGTTTAAGGGCACTTTTATGCAAAGAAGCTGTTGCAGGTCAGGCCCCATTCCATGTTTATGCAGGTAAGGGCCAGGGTGGTTCTATGCAAATTAGCTCATTGTGACATCACAATAAGGGAGCCATCCAAAAGGCTCATAGAATCATATGATCCCTGACACCAAATCTTTCAACTGACTCAGAAATTTCAGAAATGTCCATGTTTGGAGTGCATATAGGAGCAGTAGAGACCCAAGTGGAAATATAAAAGCTTGCAAAACTTGAGTTTTGCATAATATGTCCACTTTAAAATAAGCTGAGACATTCTGTCAAAACTAAAGGTTCAACACGGATGCCATTGTAGATAAGCAATAGAGAAGATATGTCATCCCTGAACCAAGAAAAAAAATTTGCAAGCAGATCATGCAAATCCACTGAAGCTGAACAGGTTTAGACCTGACCATTACTTGGATGGGGGAAGCTAAGGATCACAATTTTCAATTAAATCAGCTTAATAATTCCCTCTCATCTGTTTTCTGCTTACACCCTCAGAAAAACTGTAACTGTGGTGGTACCTTTCACAGTCAAGGAGGTGGGATCCTCAATGGCACACTGTCAGAAAAAGGTACAGGTAAAAATTGTAATACATTGTAAATGTTCCTTTAAAGGTATAACAGTGTTGTAAAAAGTCCAGTTTTGTTCCCTAAAAGTACTTTACAAATTTGTAATCTTTCATAATACAACTGTGTAAAATAAAAGAACATCCTGAAGAAGTAAGGTGTATGAAATCAACACAACTTATGGTACAATTATGTTCCCTAACTAAAGGTACTGATTATGTACCCTTGAGGCTTCCATGTTTTTCTGAGTGTGTAGATTTTAGTACCTTTAATTAAGGAACATAATTATACGTTATTTATTTTAACTGCAAAATCTGAAGTAAATCTTCAGGTTTTCTTTTGCATTTTTCTTTGAATATTTCGGTTTTGAAACCATGCAGTTATTCAACTTTCCTTCTAGGGAATTAATGTAGCTGAATTATATACAACTGGACTTTAAGACTCTTGCTGTACATTTGAAGAGGCATTAACGCTGTCTTTACATTTAGAGGACAACAATGTAACTGTACAGAACTATTTCCTGACAGTGTAATAGCTGATGTGTGGTGAGTGTACTGGTGCGGGTTGGCTGCACACTGATGGCAGCAGGGGCAGCTCATTAAGATTCCAAAGAATGTTTACAAAAGCCCTATAAACATTTAAATGTCATTCATTCATTTATTCAAATATACATTTCTGCTGCTTGTTGGCATATTTTTGAAGTAGTGTGATGAATATTAGTAATAATGACCATACTGATGCTAGACTAATTTATGTTACCTTTAACAATGATTTTACTATTTACATATTATATATTCCATGATTATGTAACTTAATATTTTATATTTTATATGAAAACTCATACAACCACATTTGTATGTGATCCAATATAAGTAGTTTAAACAACTCTACATTTTAAACAGTAAGCCGAAATGGACTCATCTGCCCTTTTACCACCAACCTTTACCGGTGACACATCCAGGACAACACAACATCAGAACATGAGATTTCCCTTTACCAGCAGAGCTGGCGTGCTAAGCCCAGTTAGATGATGTTTGCACAAAAGGGTACAGGTCATCTGGAGCAGCTGATAAGAGTGGCTCACTGGAGACATTTCAAAATCCAGAGCACTGATTTACTGGAAGAATTTCAAAAGTGCTTCACAATATTTACAGAGACAGATTGCAACTTTCCACCCTCATGCTGTTCTGTTTGTGGTATTTGTACCTCTGTGTTAGGTAAATGGGTCAATTTGATGCTGGGAAACTGCCACAATGAGCAAATCTTTTGAAGGTGCTGGACTTTGTGGTGCCCCTACATGCTTTCATGTCATAATCAAGCTCCAGATGTGGCTGCTGCATGAACAGGGCTGTCTGATATGGTTTGTTTTTGTTATCATTCCCTAACACAAGCCATGCTGACCTCACCACAATTATACTTCAGGAGCAGAAGTTGGATCAGGAACCGTCAAATCAATGCCACTGCCGCAAGACCATCAGTAAACATTGTAAAAACACAAGAATGAAATATAAACACAGAAATATTTATATCCTGACACCCAGCCTTCTAATTTCTGATTTTATCTAATCTCCGAGGAAATGCATTAAAAAGAAATGAGATATTCTGAAGCAGTCACCCAGACTTGATCGTGCCCAATGCCAAGTATCAGCAACAAATCCCCTTCTAGCTCTGGGCTTTTAAGGAGGGTTGGAATGGCATTTGTGATCCATATGAATCATCTATCAGTATCTGACTTTACTCTGTGACAGAGTGCAATCAAATCTTCACAGCAATATTCTGAAATTTAGTCTAAAGATTTACCAGAAGAGCTGAAGTGGTCACTGCTGCAAAGTGTGTATTCTTGAGAGGTCAATCAGGGGTCCTTCTAGTCCACAACTCTGCGGATATTAAATCTGGTTCAACTAATCCACTATTCAGCAAGGCCTACTATGTTTGAATTCAGGGAGTTGAGGTGGAAAAAGCACACATCCCTGCAGAGTTGTGGCCAAGGTGGACTCCAGTTTGAAACCCCTGCTATAGAGTGTAAAACAATAAAGTCTGTGGGGCCTGGTTGAGAAACTTAACAAAACTGTGAGCGACTTAGCTTATGATGAAAAATGATATTCAATGGTTCTCAAGGAGAAAACTTATTTTACTAAAAGATCATTCACAGGATTCAATGTGTATTAAACAACTGCCATACAATGTTTATGCCTATCCAGAAAACAGAATTAGCATTAAAACCTTCCCCTAACCCTACACTGAAAAAGTGACACTTGAATTTTCAAAGGGTTGCACAAAATTAAAACATCTACATTTATATATATTCATTCATTCATTCATTATCTGTAAGCGCTTATCCAGTTCAGGATCGCGGTGGGTCCAGAGCCTACCTGGAATCATTGGGCGCAAGGCAGGAATACACCCTGGAGGGGGCGCCAGTCCTTCACAGGGCAACACAGACACACACACACACACATTCACACCTACGGACACTTTTTTGAGACGCCAATCCACATACCAACGTGTGTTTTTGGACTGTGGGAGGAAACTGGAGCACCCGGAGGAAACCCACGCAGACATGGGGCATTTATATATATGATTTGAGTAATATATTAATTCTCAAATTGTAATATCTGGATGTAGATCAGAATGTGTGTGTGTGTATGTGTTGCCCTGTGAAGGACTGGCGTCCCCTCCAGGGTGTATTCCCGCCTTGCGCCCAATGATTCCAGGTAAGCTCTGGACCCCCCGCGACCCTAAATTGGATAAGCGGTTACAGATAATGGATGGATGGATGGATGGATGTAGATCATTAAATTTCATGCACCTCACATGAGAAATTAGGTACACCCAAAGGTTTTGGACCCTATAGAGATCTACAGAGCATATAATATCTGCTTAAACTATGCATAACCATAACTTAAACCTTAACCGTAAAACCCAATTCATACTTCTGCATTTACTCAACACCATACGCAACGTGTTGACGTGAACCCTATGCCATAGCCTACGGCATAGCTTGACATGCACCTCTTCAGAAATATAACTACACGTGTCGATGCAGACCACAACGACTGTGATTGAATGGACAATGTTTTATACAGAAACAAAGAAACTTGAAAACCTCTCCTCCACACACAGAGATGCAGACAGCAGCATGTTCATAGCGAGAGATTTCCTCAGACATGGTGTGGGCTTCAGGAATTAATAAAAATATCGAACAAACGAAAAATATGTCTCAGGGAAAACATAACTCCACAAGAAGCAATACCATGCAGGATTTTGTATGAGTTATTTTCCTGGCACCTCGTGTAAACTATGTTATGTCCCAGTCAATGACCTACTCCCCAAATAGTACACTTTAAAGATGTATAAAAGTAATTCTATTACACCACTACATTGTGTACTACATAGTGTAGAGGAAGTTGCTTTATATTCAGCCCTAGTGGTGTGGCCGTGTAATTGTAGAGCAACGCAGACACCAATGCAGAAGTATAAATGCTCACAACAGCGCAGGTTTCTTGCGTTGCTTACGGTGTAGGCTCTGCGTTGAGTCAATGCAGAACTATTAATTGACTTTACCCCTAAATTAAACTATAAACATATAAGTTCCAAATGGTTTGAAACACAGTGTGTTGTGCTTGTGTTGCTCTTCTTTGGGTGCATAACTCAAAGTTTGTATGTATTTAGTGAAAATCACCACCAGTGGACAGGAACACACTTATCATAAGAAATCCTGACCTGATCCTGATCAGGATTTGATTAAAAATATCTGAGCTGTTCTTTTCAGCAGTATGTCTAATTTTTTGGGAGATTTTGTTGTTGAGTTGCTGTATCAATCTGTTTATTTAGTTTTGTGCTGTGATTAGATATCACTGCTTTACCAGTTGTAAAGTAATATAAAGTGAAAGTATAGCTTTAGACTTGCCTTTTTCACCAGTCTCTATCAATACATAGAGCTTTTGTACTGTTTGTGGAGAGCATCTTCTGGAGTGTAACTGAGGACGAAGTGTTGGGTCAGCAGGGATGCAGGAAATGTCTGTGTGTGTGAGAGTGTGTATGTGTGTGTGTGTGTGTGTGTGTGTGTGTGTGTGTGGGTTTGAGGAGTGTCTGAGTGTGGGGGAAGATGGTGCCAGAACTGGTGCGGTGAGACATTTACACACATGCCCTGGTTGGCCCGTGCTGTTCACTGAGCAGCTGGGAGTGACACAAATAAAAAGAAGAGAGAGAGAGAGAGAGAGAGAGAGAGAGAGAGAGAGAGAGAGAGAGAGAGAGAGAGAGAGAGAGAGAGCATGCAAAGACTGTCCTGGACTGACCTGCTACCGCTATTTTGGTCTGTCCAGAACTGACATATTTAGCTGCAGCATGCCTGGCGCCTGCCCAGACACCCACTGTGCCTGCTGTGCCCACTGTGCTCCAGTCACCCGCCACTCTGGGCTCAGATCCTGCTCATTAGCTCCACTGCCAGGAACAGGAGAAGGGCCTAAACGGCTGCCGTGGAACAGGGAGCGCTTAAGCGAGAAGAAGGAGGGGTTGTCCTACTCCTCAGCTCTGGTGGCTGGACAGAGCTGCCGATCGCCCACAAGGACACTCAACAGAGCCAAGCGCCAGTCGGGCACTACTTCTCGAAAAAGAAATCGAATCCCAGACTGCCACATGGAGAGCAGTGGTTTTGCCTGCTTCACTTTAGTACATCATTAACCACTGCAAATAAGTTCAAACAGTACTTTCTGAATATGTGACAATGTGTGTGTTATCTATAAAAATGAAGAGCCTCCAAATAAGGTTTGGCATTATGCTCACAAAGATAATGTCCTGTAATGTCTCAGTCATTCAAGGTTGAGAGTCCAGTTCTGTATGAATGTTTAGCATTTACACATTTACAACCTTTAGCATACAGTCTAATCCAGAATGTCATAACAAATTGCTTTCCACAGCCTCTACACAAATGATAGGGTAACAATCCAAATCAAATTGAAATAACACCCCACTAGTCAATGCTGAACCCTTCCTGTCTGGTACACTGAAACATCTGACAACATAAATATATAAAGATCATAACTTATACATTTTTCATTTTGTACTTTTAAGAACAATTCACCTCATCAAAATTTGTAGTTATTTTACATTTAATAAATACACCCCCATCCACTAGTGGCGCTGTTTCACTATGTACACTCAACGTCTCCATTATGTACTCAAAGAAGAGCTATGAAAACAGCAGAGTTCACTTTTAGCGATAGCATAGGGTGACCAAACGTCTTCTTTTATCCGAACAACTCTTTTTTAGACTTAAAAAATTCTGATTTTGTTTTTCTAGAGCTTACATCGAATTTCGTGAAGCGTTTCGTTCACAAACTAGTCCCGCACTCCCCTACTCCGATTGGTTCGCTTGAGTGAGAAGGGGGAGTGGTGAAGTAGCCTAAAATCTTCGGACTGGACGGTCTGACTGTAGCGCTACCGTTATTGGTCGATAACCTTCTCTGTAAACATTTAATTGGTCGTCTGCACGTGAGTAGTCCTTGTTTACGTCAGGCAAAGCTCATGTACCTACCCTCATCTCGAGCAGCTATGCCGAAACGTTCTCGGATGAATTAAAAAAAGAAATTCCCATGTTTCATGTAGCAAATAAAGGTGTAAAGGACCTAAAAGCACACATGAGTTCAGCTAAGCATACGGCAGCTTAGAGACGTGTCCTCTTTTTCACCATCTCAGATCTGGTCACCCTACGATAGCATTACGCAAGCATAAACCTGCTTTTCTGATTTTCCGGATTTTGTGGTTAGGTTTTCAGGTCAAGTTTCAAGGGTTAGGTTTAGGGTAAGTTTTAAGGCTGCTGTTTTTATGCAGGGCTGTCAGATATTTATGTCTCATTCATATACAATTTACCGATCCTGAGAATGCTCGTTGCTTCACCGTAATACTTCCCTGAGTTTTCCCCATCACTAGTATGTTTTACTAATACAGCCATATGTAAGCCATCAAAATTAGGCAGTTACTATTTATCTCCAAGCACATCCAGCTGTCCAATGACTTACATTTGCATCAGTTCCAGATACCCTGCATGTCTTAGATGATACATGTCCTTAAAGTGTAAACTGTAAGCTTCCTTAACTGTAAAATGAAAAACTTGTTGCCCAAAACTTGGCTAGTATGCTACTCTGAGGCATTGAACCACATGCCTCATAAAATTGATAATAATTTGTTTAAAGGCACTAACACAGTAATCCCTTCTGTTTAGCCCAGCCTGCATGATTTTTACTGTGATCTGCACGTCTGCAATGTGTTTCAAATAATAATTACATAACTGAATTGGAATCAGCTGAGTGGTGAGTGATGCCTCTGCTTCTGAACCATGTGACTTTGCTTATTACAGTCATCACAAAATTTCATTGGTGAGCAATAGCAAATGCTCATTGGCTTCTCTAACAAAACTCTGTATGAAACAGTAACAACAGTGACCCTGAAAGTGGCATATTATTAAAAGTGCATTTGCACATTCATTTGGGTATGTTGAGGGCCTACCAACACAAAAACTGTGAAATAACTGTGAGCTGCCTAAGTCAAAAAACAAGTGGTTCAGATTTGGTTCTGCATCTTATGTCAAGTGCAGGCTCTTTAAAATTTTATCACCCCTTCTTTTGAGTATCGATCTGTGGGCAAAGAAGGCATTGAATGTGTAAAAGAGAAGAGAAACCATGCAAAACTGGCAAAAGCGAGAGCAGACAATTAAGAGTCTCATTTATAGCAACAGGTGCCAGGAACATGGGAAGGTGTTTTAGGTGTAGGGTGCTGAAATTTTAAGCAGCAGATATGTAAAATACAGGGGTTGGACAATGAAAGTGAAACACCTGGTTTTAGACCACAGTAATTTATTAGTATGGTGTAGGGCCTCCTTTTGCGGCCAATACAGCGTCAATTCGTCTTGGAAATGACATATACAAGTCCTGCACAGTGGTCAGAGGGATTTTAAGCCATTCTTCTTGCAGGATCGTGGCCAAGTCTCTATCCATGTGATGCTGGTGGAGGAAAACGTTTCCTGACTCGCTCCTCCAAAACACCCCAAAGTGGCTCAATAATATTTAGATCTGGTGACTGTGCAGGCCATGGGAGATGTTCAACTTCACTTTCATGTTCATCAAACCAATCTTTCACCAGTCTTGCTGTGTGTATTGGTGCATTGTTGTCCTGATACAAGGATACAATGTTTGAACCATTGGATGCACATGGTCCTCCAGAATGGTTCGGTAGTCCTTGGCCCATCTAGCACAAGTATTGGGCCAAGGGAATGCCATGATATGGCAGCCCAAACCATCACAGATCCACCTCCATGCTTCACTCTGGGCATGCAACAGTCTGGTGGTACACTTCTTTGGGGCTTCTCCACACCATAACTCTCCCGGATGTGGGGAAAACAGTAAAGGTGGACTCATCCGAGAACAATACATGTTTCACATTGTCCACAGCCCAAGATTTGCGCTCCTTGCACCATTGAAACAGACGTTTGGCATTGGCATGAGTGACCAAAGGTGTGGCTATAGCAGCCCAGCCGTGTATATTGACCCTGTGGAGCTCCCAACGGACAGTTCTGGTGGAAACAGGAGAGTTGAGGTGCACATTTAATTCTGCCGTGATTTGGGCAGCCGTGGTTTTATGTTTTTTACAATCCGAGTCAGCACCCGAACATCCCTTTCAGACAGCTTCCTCTTGCGTCCACAGTTAATCCTGTTGGATGTTTTTCGTCCTTCTTGGTGGTATGCTGACATTACCTTGGATACCGTGGCTCTTGATACATCACAAAGACTGGCTGTCTTGGTGACAGATGCGCCAGCAAGACGTGCACCAACAACTTGTCCTCTTTTGAACGCTGGTATGTCACCCATAATGTTGTGTGCATTGCAATATTTTGATCAAAACTGTGCTCTTACCCTCTGCTAATTGAACCTTCACACTCTGCTCTTACTGGTGCAATGTGCAATTAATGAAGATTGGCCACCAGGCTGCTCCAATTTAGCCATGAAACCTCCCACACTAAAATGAAAGGTGTTTCAGTTTCATCGTCCAACCCCAGTACATTGTGGCATCACATACAAAGCCAAGTTTTCTGATTTATTATTATTATTATTATTTGCTTTTGATTAATGACTAGATGATTTAGATTTTAATGTGTAAAAGAGCCACTTGTTGAATAAAATACAAGACTTTAAGAATAATGTCATAATATGTTGAGAATTGTTTTGTGAAAAAGTCTTAATATTTTGAGCTTTAAGTGACTGTAAAGGCAATTTAGACCCACAAGTGGAATGAGAGTCCATCTGGTAATACATTGTGACTTTGTTTTCTCAAAACCACTATGATTTTATTCTCGAATTCATGTATTTTACAAGTTGCCCTAAAACACTGTTGTATATTTATTTGCCCCAAAACTATTTGGAAATGTATTTTATATATATAGCCCTGAAAATCGGGGGGTGCTGCAGCTCCCTCAGAACCCGATTTCCAACATCCCTGAGAGTTGCTGAAGCCAGTCATTCTAAACAGGGCTATTTAGGCAGAGAGAGAATAGTGCTGTGTTGTTGGATCCTTATGGTATTTTGACAAAAGCCTGTCATTTCATTAAAACCCCAGAACTGTGTTAACTTGTGGAAAATGGGGCAGAACTGTTTACTGTGAAGGTAACACTACATTATCAATACCAGAAGCAAGCACTCCTATGCTTTCATAACATAGTATTTTTAAGGGAACAGAGTATAAAAATCAATGCAATTTTAAAATCTAAACTGCAATGTATTACAACTGTGGTCCCGAACTACAACTGCTGAAGACTCTTGCGAGTTACAGCTTAGTGATTTATTTAAGAGTGTGGATGCACAACTGAAATGAATTCAGTGGCTTTGCTAATTATCAGTTTAGCCGTGGTGCCGTAGTGTGGCAAGCAGCCATGAGATAATACTTTGTGCATAAGCTGAATAGCAGCTTTGAGAGCCACCGCAGGTCTGGGCTTTTCAAGTGGCTGACCTTTCAGGCATGCCAATGCTCAAGCTGGCACGTGCCTCATTGCTTTCTTGGGAGAAAGTGCACAATGGTCATAGTGGGAACTCACCCTCTATAAATATTCATGAACATATGCCATAGCAGAGAGGTCTAACATTGGGCTTTTTTCACCGGTACCTAATTTCTGTCCTGCATTTCACTCTGTTCTCCATCTAAGCCTGATCCAACCGATCTTCCAGTGATCTCTGCAATGTTGCCACAACCTCACATGGCTCTGGGATGTTAAAAGCTTCCCCTCCACTACCTGGGTTGGCTAATTTTACAACAGTCCAGACGAGCCTCCAGGTTTTATTTTGTCCAATAAAACTACAAAGCATGGCCATCAACAACAAGGCAAAGTTCAAACCCATTGCTTGAGTCAGGTGTTGCATACTTTGATGTTCAGGGACATCAGGCGCTGTTCTTGGAAATGTGTAAGTAATTATTACTGATTTAGTGTTCTATAACATGCTAATGCGGAACAGAGGTTAAAGCTCTGACCTGAATACTCTACCATATAAATCAGTCATTAACAACATTCTTAGAGTGCATTGATGTGAAATGCTTTTGAAAGTCATTCTCAGTGATCCTCAGAGGACACCTTGCAGACGTGTTAACCTCAAAGGTCTTGCAAGGTCTGAGAAAAAAGGAGAAAACAAGCACATTAGCAGAGCCTCAACATTTATGCTGAGGAACATCTGATTAATCAGTACACACAGCTGTTGTAAAATGATGGTAACAATTTGATACTATTAGTGTGCATTTCTATTTGTAGCCTTGTTCCTTTGGTTCAGATGAAAGCATTGTGATTGGATGGGTTTATGATGTACAGCGGGTGGCAAGCACTGCAATAATTTCCAATGAACTCTGTGAACCACACTGTGGCTTAACCAAGCTTGTAGGTTTGGAGTGAATCTTGTGTTGTCTGTCTGACACTGTAGATGGAATTATACATAACCTGCATGAAAATTCACTCTTATTCCTAACTCTAAACCTAAGCCTAAACTTGAGCATACAAACTGGATTCCAAAAAAGTTGGGACACTAAACAAATTGTGAATAAAACTGAATGCAATGATGTGGAGATGGCAAACGTCAATATTTTATTCGTAATAGAACATAGATGAGAGATGAAATGTTTAATCTGAGTAAATGTAACATTTTAAAGGAAAAATATGTTGATCCAAAATTTCATATAAAAATTGCATATAACGAACAGCTGGAAGACCAATTAACACTAATTAGGTCAATTGACAACATGATTGGGTATAAAAAGAACTTCTCAGAGTGTCAGTGTCTCTCTGAAGTCAAGATGGTAAGAGAATCACCAATTCCACCATTGTTGCGCAGAAAGATAGTGCAGCGATACCAGAATGATGTTACCCAGCGTAAAATAGCAAAGACTTTTAAGTTATCGTCATCAACCGTGCATAACATCATCAAAAGATTCAGAGAATCTGGAACAATCGCTGTGCGTAAGGGTCAAGGCCGTAAAATTCTACTGGATGCTCGTGATCTCCGGGCCCTTAAACATCACTGCACCTCAAACAGGAATGCCACTGTCAAGGAAATAACAGAATGGGCTCAGGAATACTTCCAGAAAGCATCGTCAGTGAACACAATCCACCATGCCATCCGCCGTTGCCAGCTGAAACTCTACAGTGCAAAGAGGAAGCCATTTCTAAGCAAGCTCCACAAGCTCAGACGTTTGCATTGGGCCAGGGGTCTTTTAAAATGGAGTGTGGCAAAATGGAAGACTGTTCTGTGGTCAGATGAGTCATGATTTGAAGTTCTTTATGGAACACTGGGATGCCATGTCATCTGAACCAGAGAGGACAAGGATAACCCTAGTTGTTATCAACGCTCCCTTCAGAAGCCTGCATCACTGATGGTATGGGGTTGCATGAGTGCTTGTGGCATGGGCAGCTTGCATGTCTGGAAAGGCACCATTAATGCAGAGAACTATGTTCAGGTTCTAGAACAACATATGCTCCCATCTAGATGACATCCCTTTCAGGGAAGACCCTGCATTTTTCAACAAGATAATGCCAGACCACATTCTGCAGCAATCACAACATCATGGCTACATAGGAGAAGGATCTGGGTACTGAAATGGCCAGCCTGCAGTCCAGATCTTTCACCTGTAGAGCACATTTGGTTCATCATAAAGAGGAAAGTGCGACAAAGAAGGCCCAAGCCGATTGAATAGTTGGAGGCCTGTATTAGACATGAATGGGAGAGCATTCCTATTTCTAAACTTGAGAAACTGGTCTCCTCTGTCCCCAGACGTTGAGTGTTGAGTGTTGTAAGAAATGTAAAAAAATGGCCTTGTCCCAACTTTTTTTTTTTGTTGACGCCATGAAATTTTGAAACAACATATTTTTCCCTTAAAATGATACATTCTCTCAGTTTAAACTTTTGATCTGTGATTTGTGTTCTATTCTGAATAAAATATTAGATGTTGGCAACTCCACATCATTGCATTCAGTTTTTATTCACAATTTGTTTAGTGTCCCAACTTTTTGGGAATCCGGTTTGTACATTTAACATCCAAAAGGTTAGAGCATAGCTATAATAACCTTCTTGCACAAGAGTTTACAGCATTGTTTCTGTAATTCTTTACCCATTGGATCAGAATGGAGCTTGATTAATAATTTTTCTTAATGTTTGTCTTATACAAGTGCTACAAATATCTGCAATATTCCTTTTTATTGTTTATATACAGAGGCGGCACGGTGGTGCAGCAGTTTAAGTCCCGCTCCGAGTGACTGTCTGTGAGGAGTTTGGTGTGTTCTCCCCGTGTCCACATGGGTTTCCTCCTGGTGCTCCGTCTTTTTCCCACAGTTCAAAAACACACGTTGGTAGGTGGATTGGCGACTCAAAAGTGTCCATAGGTGTGAGTGAATGTGTGAGTGTGTGTCACCCAGTGAAGGACTGGCGCCCCCTCCAGGGTGTGTTCCTGCCTTGTGCCCGCCACTGCAACCCTGAAATGGGAAAAGCATTTACAGACGATGAATGAATGAATGAATGTTTACATACAAAGTTTTAGAGATCTTCTTGTACTGAAATGGGCATAACACACATCTTCTAATGGTTTGCTGTTTTTCATTTATTTATTGTTTTTTTTTACAAACCCCAACACATTAATACATACCATTAGAATCTGTATGCTGTGCCCATTTCAGTACAAAAAGATATCTCAAAGTTTTAACATAACAATAAACAGAAATAATGCAGATAGTTAATGCAGTAGGCAGTCATGGCCTAAAGTTAAGAGAAGTGGGCTTGGGGCCGGAATTTCACTGTTAAACCTCAACCTCAACCGGAAGAGTATTATTGGATCGGGGTAGTGAATAGTTGGGTATCCTCCTTTAACATGCAATGCTGAAGTGCCCTTGAGTTAATCCCTAACTACCCTGGGTGTTAGGATGACTTTCCGGTCCCAAGCCTGCTTCTCTTTAGGCCATGACTGCCTACTACATTAGCTAAACATTTAAAGTCATGAAGGTTTCTTCCTTCTTACGTTCAATTGCTTTACTTGTGGTAATCAAGTTTTATTAAATACTTTTATTAGTTTTACTGCTTAAATATTGCTTCTTAGAGTATATTTACTACAGCACAAATGGCAACAACATCTAACGAACACAACAGACATTCTGACAATCTCCTGCTGCCTTAACAAAGTTTCATAATACATCATTCATAACCGTAAAACTCAGGGCACATGCTGTGTTTAAGCGTTGTTGTTTGGTTGGACAGCAAATAGCCTGTCTTTGTACTCCCTGCTGGTCAGGGCCATCAAAGGTCTAATGCATTAACCCGTCAAACATCTCCAAAACCCATCAGAGACCCTATTAATATTTCATTGGTTGTCAGCCTTGCTTCAATCAAAATAGCAACCACAACACACTGAGTGGTGAAATGCTGCTTTGAAAGAAGGCCTTGGTGTGTTAATGCATTATCAAGCATTGCTGAAAAATAATGTCCAAGGTCCAGAGTTTAATTATGTCAATAAATAACACAGATCTTTGCATCTCTCTCTTTCTCTGACATGGCACATGGCTTAAGACGTAGTTCATGATTGTAATGAAAAAAACTTTAAAACTTTTTATAAAATTCTGTAAATGAGTAGAAAATAAACTGTCTTGGTCCAGTATGCAAGTCTCTCTCTCTCTCTCTCTCTCTCTCTCTCTCTCTCTCTCTCTCTCTCTCTCTCTCTCTGCTCTGCTCATGGCATCATTAAAAAAAAATCTATAAAATAAATATCTCAGAAGTCAATAAGAATAATAATATTAGCTGTATATTTCTGAGGTTGCCAAGCACACACAGTCCAGCTTTATCTTTGCTCCGTTCCACTGCTCCTCAGAATTACAGCATGTGCCGTGCACAATTTACAAAAGCCAGAATAAAGGCATATGTTCCGATCCAGCACTTGTCATCAAGTGATAAAGTGTTCCCGAGGGAATTATTCTCAGGGAACACTGTGCTATGATGCTAACATACTGTACTCCACAAAGAATGATAGTCAAACTATCTGAGACGGCAAGGTCCGTCCAGACATTGACTGAATTTGTGGCAAGGGGCAGTATGTTTCTTGGCATGGTGGCAGAAATAGCTGTGTCTATAGATGGCAGTGTGGAGGACAGAAGCTCCACACAGGGTCTGTGCTCCAGGCCAGTGGATGGATGGGGTGTCTTTCTGTGTTTGTGTCAAGTGCTGTGACTTCTGTGACACTGGCACAGAGTCAATGATGTCAGTAAAGACACTTCTCTCGCCTGGAGCCGTGTCAATTACAGGAGACCATGTTTGGTACGAAACACAAATGCTAGTTTGGGTGAGGTCACTCTGACTTTAGTGACTTAAAGGAACAACTGGCCTAATGACAAACGTTAAAATAGTCCCTAACAACGTCATCCAGTTAAAAACTGACCCCTCTGCATTCCAATCCGTAAACAATGACAGAGAAAACTGCCGTTGTTAAGTTCTACGTCAAGCTAGGGGCAAAGGTCAGGATGCTCTAATTACTGAAACCACTTAGAGCTTTCATCTGCATATGTATTCATAAACTAGAAGTCAAAATACTAATGGAAACTCCTTCTAATCTGTAAATTCGACTATTATACGGTGCACTCACTGGCAGCCAATTGTGAATACACAGCTCGTATAATCTACAAGTAGAATGAGCCACTCCTACTTGCACTGAGCCTACTGCAATCATGACAGTACAGAACTCATCCAATACCACTGGGAGAATTTGGAGTAGTGTTTATTATCCAGACATACCCATCCAGCGTCCAGTGTTCAACCTCAGTAATGTTTATGAGGCTGAATGAAATCAAATCAGAAAGGAAATTCCTATTCAAAGCATAAACTGAAATTAATATGTCTGCATTTAACTGCATTGCTGGATGAGTCCTTAACGATTAAATTAATTTTCCCAGCTGGACCCTGATTATAGAGTTGCTACTCACATCGGAGGGAAGTTTCAGCTCAGTAGCAGCAGACAGGCTAACGCTGTCACTGGAGACTCTGACTCACAATGACATCACTCTCCCTCTCAGCCGTTTTCTATTGCTCTAAACCAAACAGTGGTCTGGACACAGGTGCAGTGATTTCTCCTCATGAACCTTTACTGTTTACAATTCGTTTTCCATTTATACGCAGAAACAGATTGAGGGCCTGGTGGCTGCTGTGTAATGCGGCAAGAAATGTGACCACTGGTTAACATCATATAGAAAATAGAAAATGTGGTTGTCGGCTAGTATAGTGGATAGTATTATTTATCCACTATGCTAGCCAACAACCAGATTCTCTATTATATATATGACTTTTTTCCCCACATGTTTCTTGATTTATTTATTTTCCAGTCAAGCAGGAAAAACATCCAACATTGCAGTGCAGGTGGGTACAGGGAAACACTCTAGGGGACCACCTAACGCTACAGCTATTAGCATTTAGCACTTTAATTAGTCAAACAAGCCGCAAGCAAATCACATTTAATGGAGAGAAAAGTGGTGTGGTGATGGCAAACGGCTTATGGCCATCGCGCTCCAAGGTGAAAGGTTCTCTTCGCAGATCCATGCTGTAATTGGCAAGGAGCCACAATTACTGAAATCAATTAGTCTCAGTTAGACACCCAGTCAGAGGCATCGTCTCAGGCGGTGAGAGCGCAGATTGCCATGGAAACCAGGGTGAACACACAGGTCTATCAGCATCCACGGTTTACAGGCTTTAGCTCCACCTTTTCTGACCTCTACAGAAAATCTGGGGCCATTTTAAGATGGTCAAAAAAGAAAATTAATTTTCAAGTATAGATTTACGAAATGTGAATTTGATGTAAAGGCGAAAACAAATTTCTAGTTTGAAAAAGGACCGGCAGCTACAGTGTATTACAGGCTTTAAAGTGCTGTGAACTTTTATTGAATTAATAATTTTAATACTTATTAATAATTATAGGATTCAAAATAAGGACATTTTATAATGTCCGTGAATGCACTGGATTGGTCAGGACTTGGAGTTTGTTAATAACTGAAGGTTTGTGGGAATGTTTGAAGAAGGTTTAAAATACATGGTTGCAGGTTCCACTGAGCCAAGCTGTGCTTTAGCCCTGACATTGGCTCGTCTTGGTGGGGCCCACATAGTGACAGTCTTGTGATGTGTGTGTGTGTGTGTGTGTGTGTGTGTCAGTGGGGGTGTAAAGGACATTTAAAATGTCAGCTATGTTGTGGAAAGCACAGGGCTGCCAGAGGGAATGCCAGAGACCTTTGCCTGTGGGTCACATGACCATCTCACAAAAAAGACAATCTATAACAGAACTCAAGAGACACAGGAAACAGCTGAGTCATGGAGGATGAGGAGGCGGAGCCTTAGGTACAGCCATGTGACTTGTGTTTTGATCACATGCTACTACCATTAACAAACTGATAACCTTAGTGACACACACACACACAAATACTCTCTCTCTCTAATCTCTCTCTCTCTCTCTCTTTCTCTCTCTCTCTCTCTCTCTCTCTCTCTCACACACACACACACACAAACAAGTTATTTGTTCCTGTTTGGAGAAAGGCCTTCACAATCACAGTTTAAATTCCTAAAGTAAAAAACATTTGCTACTCATTTTCTACTGAGAGACAGTTCAATTCTACTGTATCGCTTGACATTGGAAGTGGAGAAGTATCAAAACTGTTCATTTGATCTCATCATTTTCAGACGTACCCAGCCCAAGGAAAAAATGGACCGGGTGGTTTTATGTCAAAGTTTATTAGTGGGTGCTCCAGATACATGAATGTGCAAATGCACTGAAAAATATAAAGGGTGTAATATAAAGGGTTAACTTATGATGATAATCAAAAATGGTCTAATATCATGGAGACTCCATCTGAGTCCAGATTAATCATCAACACAAATGCCACCATGACCACACTCATTATGAAGTAACAGCACTCCAGGCATTGTCCAGGATACTCTTATTCTTGAATATTTGCAGCTGTACATTTGCAACGTTGGAGTTGTTGTGACATTTCCAAACACTGTAAATAAGAGCTGATTTGTTGGAATGATGTAGGACATAAAAAATGGGACATAAATATGGTTCCTGGTCAGTGAGGGATTGTATGTTATAACAAACTGGACATGCTTTTGTAACCATCCTGTATAAAGTCTAAACTCATTTACTCAGATCACAGGGTAGCTACAGTAACATCAACAAAGACAAATGAACAACTTCTCGTATGTCACCACACCAGTGTACTAAGTTACAACCTTCAGCCTTTTCCATGCAGGACCATCATGCGAATGACACATCCAAAATGAACAAGCATGACTCATTAGTTCACTGCCCACAAATAGCACTAGTATTTACATGCTAAGGTGGAAATGTATTAAGAATGTTTATTAAGCTTTCCTTGTCAACAGTGCATCTGTCTGATATGCCACATGAGGGGTTTGACCACAGATAAGAGAGTGAGAGGGAGAGAGAGAGAGAGAGAGAGAGAGAGAGAGAGAGAGAGAGAGAGAGAGAGAGAGAGAGAGAGAGAGAGAGCATATGCTATCTTTGCCAGAAATGCTGCCTTGGCATTTACTCTAGTTGGTTACTGTGCACCTGTAATGTAAAACTTTCAGCTGCTCTCTTTCACACATGTACATCCACACACACATTTTGTCAGTCACGTTTTAACAGAGACAGATACAATTCAAAGATTTGGCTAGATAGATAGATAGATAGATAGATAGATAGATAGATAGATAGATAGACAGAGTGTCATTCATTTACTCAGCTATTTACACAACAAGTATCACACTAACATTAGCAGCCAAGGAGTTTAGACACACACATTCACTAACCAGTCACGTTCCGTAATGGCATCCTGCTCAACATTTCCCAACACGCTCACACACACACACACACACTGAAAAAAGCCAGAGTATATGGCTCCAAGGATGACATACACATACATTATGACCACTGTCCACTCTCTCAGCTTCACTGACAACAAAGAAACACTTTGTAGTTTTACAATTCCAAACTGTAGCTCATATATTGTTCTTCATCCTTTGTTTACCAACTTTCATCCTGATTTGGGTGGTCTGACATGGTGGTAATGTCTTAGTTTGTGTTGTGCTTGTACGAGTGGATAGAGTTGGTCATAAGGTTATGGTTTACGTGCACATGGCAAGAGCTTCCTGAAATATCCATGGGCATAAACAAACCACACACAGAAGGAAAAGGCTGAACAGTGAAGACCCTGTGAGTGCCACTGTTTCAATAATGTTCAAGCACAAAGCTGATGAGAGCACAACTAATTGCCCTGAACAGATGCACCAAGCAAAACTCCATATCACACTTTCAGTCTAATGGCAAGGCTAATGGCAATGCAATTAAATAATAAAACTAATAATAAAAACAGGAAAACACTACATCTGTGTGGTTTCTGTGGCTGTGTTCAGCACAAGTCAAGGCAAATAATCATGTGCGTATCACAATGATTTGAAACTGTTATAAACAATGGCTAAATCATAACATTTTATTGTCTCTATCTGTTTATCTCTGGCTCTGGCCTGATTTAGACCGAGAGCAGCTCTGAATAATGCAGCATCTGTTCCTATCAAATCTAGTGGGAACGCAGACCTGTTTGCTGAAGGGCTGGAGGTTCAAGAATCCTGAACTGAACCACTTAAAGAACCAGATTTGGTCAAAAAGGAATGAAATTATTTTTCATTCATTCATTATCTGTAACTACTTATCCAGTTCAGGGTCGCAGTGGGTCGAGAGACTACCCGGAATCATTGGGCACAAAGCAGGAATACACCCTGGAGGGGGCGCCAGTCCTTCACAGGGCGACACACACACTCATTCATTCACACCTATGTACACTTTTGAGTCACCAATCCACTAACCACCATTTGTTTTTGGGGGAAACCAGAGCACCCAGAGGAAACCCACGCAGACACGGGGAGAACACACCAAACTCCTCACAGACAGTCACCCGGAGCGAGACTTGAACCCACAAGCTCCAGGAGTTGTGTGACTGCGACACTACCTGCTGCGCCACCGTGCCGCCCTGGAATTATTTATCTTAAAACCTAACAATAAATGGCGATACACTTGAGGTTCATGCACTTATGTATTATTGCTTAATTATACCATTCCAACTGAACTATGGTGAAGGGATCATTACAATATGGGGTGAGTTTTCTGGTAATTTACATATTTCTGAAGGATAGATAAATGGAGCAAGCAATGTACCAGAGCATAAAGGACTAAATTTGCTTCATTAATTGTCTTTTTCATCCAGTGGGAACATTTCAGAGATAAATGTGTAATTCTTTTCAACAGTGGCAAAAACAGAAGAGAGAGAGAGTGAGTGAGAGAGAGAGAGAGAGAGAGAGAGAGAGAGAGAGAGAGAGAGAGAGAGAGAGAGAGAGAAGGAAGGAAAGTTTCTGCTGTTCAGTGTGTATTTGTGAGTGTCCCTGTAGAACCTGCCTGTGAGTAGAGTGTCTGGTGTGTAGTGAGTGGGCTGAAAGAGAAAGAGTGGGAGTGCAATAGTAAAAGAGAACAGAGTCAGTAAAAAGGGAACAGAGAGAGCTATAGTGAGGGAGTATAAAAAGCAACAAGAACTGTAGAAGAACATCAGAAAAGAAGAGGGAAGAACAGAAAAGGGGACAGAATGGAGGAGAGAAATGAGACATAGCAGCAGATGGAGAGGGAAAATGAGAAAAAGAGAGAGAGAAAGAGAAAGAGAGAGAGAGAGAGAGAGAGAGAGAGAGAGAGAGAGAGAGGAGAAAGGGAGAAAGAATGAGAAAGCTCTGTGTCGTGATATGTTAGAAAAGCTGAATCACAGGCAGGGAGTCAGCCAGGCTGTTAAACAGTCTAGCTCCTTTACATCTCCCTCCCTCTCTCTCTCTCTCTCTCTCTCTCTCTCTCTCTCTCTCTCTCTCTCTCTCTCTCTCACACACACACACACAGTGCTAACTAAGTCATTATATTTGCCTGTTTCTGGCCCAGCAGTGTCAAACTACATACACTCTGCCAGTCATCAGTTTATAGAACATTTTCTAGAAACATATAACATTAATATTTAAACATTGTCACCATCCCACTCCTGCTGTTTAGACACAGAGGAGATGTATCTTCTGTAGCTAACTTCAGGAGCAACATGTTCCTGTCAGGTCTACAGCTCACTCTGTGTTGATGTTTGGGGATGAGAAAGAAAGGGAGAGGAGAAAGTGAGGGAGGAGGGAAGAAAGAGAGTGAGAGAGAGAGGGTGCACTGTAAGGGTAGTGTGACATTTCCTCGTGAGGACAGATTGTTCTTGAAATCACAGAGGGAGAGGAAGAGAGAACGCACATATCAGTGAAAGAGAGATCACAAATCTAGTCCTCATTCAAACCTGAGCAATAAAGGATAGGCATATTCATACATTACTGCATTCAGCAAATGAGGGTTAATGTTGACAAACCTCTTTAGTGTTCTTTCATTCAAACCTAATCATGACATCCTCATACAAAAGACCAGGCAAACTCCACTGATTGCAGCATTAGCTTTTTAAATATATAAAGCTCTTTGTACTTTACAGAGTGTACGCAATGACAGAAACATTACATGAAAAGCTCACACATTGGCCGTTTTAGCTGACCAGGGAACCACCCCTGACAAGATATCACTGTAGCAGTGGACTGTTCTCAGCACAAAACCAATTAGTTTGTAGGTACCCCTAAGAGGTAATGACTCTAGGTATTGTTGCCCATAAGAGCCTGTGGTAACATACGTGTCACAATCCCTTTATAAGGGCTCGAACAGGACTGTTCTCTACACAGATTTATCCATCCATCCATCCATTATCTGTAACCGCTTATCCAATTTAGGGTCGCGGGGGGTCCAGAGCCTACCTGGAATCATTGGGCGCAAGGCGGGAATACACCCTGGAGGGGACGCCAGTCCTTCACAGGGCAACACAGACACACACACATTCACTCACACACTCACACCTACGGACACTTTCGAGTCGCCAATCCACCTGCAACGTGTGTTTTTGGACTGTGGGAGGAAACCGGAGCCACAGATTTATCCTTCACTTTAAATCATGACGTCCCTAACTGACATTTACTGAACATAATGGGTGCAGTCCGGTGACAGTTTGTGAATTTGTGTATGTGTGACCTGATTTACAGGATGAAGGTAAGGGTGTATAGACCAGAGAAATACCTATTTTAAAAGCTTATTTTTGTTTCTGAAATTGTGATAACATTTCAAGAGCAAAATGTTGAAATACAAGATAAAAATGGGTTGTTTTGATGGTTCTGTTATATTGGGATTTTTAAAACCGAAAATAACTACAGAATACAGCAAGAAATGTGAAAATAAATGTGTTTGATATTTCTGTGGTCTGTTTTATATTTGGGTTTATGGTGAATTAAGTGTGGGCTTATAGGTTAAAGTGCAGCTCTGCATGAGACTAAGTGTGTCAAGAGTTGACTATAGGTGTTTAAAGCCCCCCAGCATTGATCTGCGGATTTTTGCAGTGATGGAACACCAGTACCTGACATCGCTTATATTCTGGTGGCTAAATTCCACATCAGATCCTCACAGAAATGTTCAAAGAATCTAAGGCCTTCATTCAAGAAGCTGTTTATTTGAATTTCAATGTGAAAACCTGTCACTATTAATCACACCTGACCTTTCCATGTGTTCTTTCACGGCAGCTGTGGCTAGGTTGGACAAGCTTTATACAACTGTGACAAATAACCTATTCAGCCTAATTAGAATTTATAGTGTTTGTGTAAATGTATGTATAATGTATTTATTCTGTATGTTTGTAAAAGAGCCAGTGCTGTGCTTTAGGCAATGTTACATAGTGACCAGTTGAGTCGGGATTTTGCCAGCATTCTGTTGTGGCGCCAAATCTGGCAATTATGTAGAATTATTCATTTGTTTGAAAAGAAAGAAACAGACATGCGTATTTCATCTTTCATTCACCTTCTGTAACCACTCCATCCTGATCAGGGTCATGGTGGTTCCAGAGCCTTCTTGGAATAACTGGGCACAAAGCAGGAACACAACATGGACAGTGCACTATAGTCCATCTGAGGGCATTACAAACTCACCCAGTCACTCACACCTATGGACAGTTTCAGACAACCAGTCCACACACCAACATGTGTTTATGGATTATGAGGAGATGCAGAAGAACCCCAGGGAAACCCATGCTGGCACAGGTAGAAGACAGCATTGCTATACACCTAAGGGTCATATCACATTCTACCAGTCCATACATAACTCTCTCCGTCATTAGAATGGTTGTCTAGAGATTTTGGGCATACAAAGTATGCAGATACATAGAACGAGAGTGGGTGTGTAAGATTACAGCAATATTAACCACCACACATAAGCTAACCCTTTCCATCTGTCATCATTCATCTGATCTAATCTCACATTACTTGGACGATATCTTCACACACTCTTCATTCAAGGCATTCTGCTCCCCCCATCAATTTTTTGGTCTCGGATTCAGCTGCTGGTGGCAGAGTCCTCCAAATGCAACGTAACTTTAGAAAGCTTTTACGTAACTGCCTTGACCTAATAACACCTATGCTTTCAAATGTGTCCCTGCAGGGAGCGAACTCATTTTCCATTCCGTCCTACAAGCTCAGGAAGAGCTGGCTTTGGGAGACACCCAAAATATCTTTGGACACGGGGGTTCCGCTCCTGGGCCGGAGAAGTTAGTTCATGTGCCAATGATGCTGGGATCTTTTTAGCAGCTGTGGATCATTGTCCAGTGTGTGTGTGTGAGTGTGTGTGTGTGTGTGCACACACTTGTGGAAGCTGCAGGGTGTCGTTATCAGTGTTTCTGTCTAGAGAGTGTGACGGATGTGTCAGTCATGAACAGTGAAAGCTTATAGAGTGTCATATTAAGAGTGTCAAGGGTCTGCAACATGTAGAATGTAAGTGGAATTTGGAAGATGGTTTGTACAGGTACAGAAAATGACTTCACTAATCTGCCAAAGTCTTTGGCCAGAAAGATTTTGAAGAAGGTGTCAAAATGATGAACATCCAATATTTCTTGTGTCACGTTGACCAAGACTGGTGAGAACATGGACCCCATCTGGAAATGAGTGGGGTTGGACACTTAGGCCATATTACACTCCAAGACTGTGACTAAAGAATATTTCAATATTTTTTTGCTTAAGGGCATATTAGCATAAATGTTGAGGGAGGAGACAGCTCTGTTCCTTCACTCTCCTGCCTACATCTACTGCCACTCCAGGAGATCAAACCAGAAACCTGTCTGTCTCAAGACTGATTCCCTAAGCTTCAGGCCACGGCTAACACAACACTGCTCCATAGTCTAGTACTGGGGGGTTTATACTTCTCTAGTTGTGCTTGGCACTGGGCATGTTGACCTTATAGATGGAGTAGGTGATTTGTCTAAAAACTGTTTTTTTATACCATATATCTTGAAATTCTGATAGCTTTATTTCCTGATATCAATCAGTAAATATGTTTTTCAGTGTAAGCCTCAGGACTGTAAAAAAATCCCTATCCAATCTTTTCACTTGGACCGAATGAAATGATTGGAAGGCTTACATGCCTGCCTACTACATCACCCTCATTTCAACTCTGATCACCCAGTCTCCAAGCACTCCGAGCACACAAGCTGCATACATGTGATGAGACCCGTGCCTGAAGAGACATAGAGGGAGAAAAGAAAGGCAAAGAGAGAAGGCTTTCAAACAAAAAGATGCTGGATGAAGTCAGAGGGCAAACCGGAGTGAACACTGGTGTAGCAGTTCTTACATGTGAATGAGACATGAGGTAGGTGGATGGTGTTTGCAGGCGAAGTGTTTTGCTCCTTTTCCTGTGTAACTTATCAAGACATGTGCACATTTGTGTTCAGGGTAGTGACATTTTCAGTTGGAGCTTACACAAAATCACCTACTCCAGCTTTAATATTGGAGCTGAACGTACACCACTGTTTTCACAATGGGGCCACTGTAAATTAATAGAGTTCTTTGATTATAAAGGTTGCCTACACACTTTAAATAGTGTATAAATTTCATTTCAGCCAGTGATTCTCAAAGTGGGAGGCAGGCCCCCTTGGGGATGGGGTGTGGAGCTATGGCAGGGGGGTGTGCAGCAAGGCAAATGAATGAGATACATAATGCATATCACGTAATAATTCCCCTGTAAAGGTGATTTGTCATGTACATGTGTGTCAGAGTGGGGGGCCTTAAAAATAAATTCTCATCTACAAAAAGAGGCACTGCATAAAATGTTTGGAAACCACTAAATTAGGGGATTTTTTTTTAATGATAATAAACATATTGTAAACATTATAGAGCATTGTTGAGAGCATTATAGAGCGAACAATCAAAATGCACATTCACTGACAGTCCTTGCTGTCTACACACTTGCAGACAGACACACACACACACACACATACACAGATCAATTCCTACTGCAAACACACACCTCACTTCAAAATCTTATTCACCCTTTCCTCCATATCCATCATCCGGGTGGGCGGCATGAACAAGCCTGGCTGTCCACACATGGCTGCGGTCCCACCGGGGAATAGATGAATGTTATTAATATCATTTCATGTTGTCATATCTATCATAGCTGTGCCCTCCAATTACTCCAACCATCGGGGGCATTGTTGCAGCGCTGCAGGGGAGTGGGCTTGAGGTCTGAGAGTCCGCCGCTGCAATTGATCAAAGCCCCAGCTTCACTCGCAGGCAGTGGGGAACATGGATTAAGCTTCTATGTATGAAATTGAGCTCATTTGTCTTCAGGGTTAGAAGGACTCCCAAGCCATGTTGCAGACTTAAGGAATGTATAAGTGCAAGGATTGGATACACCATTAGTGAGAGGCAGAATATAGGCCTGGGGCGGCAGTTTGATACATAATGGCCTGGGTTACCAAATGCTGAAATTGAAATGTTCCCTGTTGTATTCAGTCTTCATACTGACAACGGTTCACATATGACACAAAATATAATTCAATAAAAATCACACACATAGGAACGTAAAACAATAAATAAACATCTTTAAAATCTTTGTAGGTTCTCTGAGAGAATAAGATCAGATGGAAAGACAAAGGAGCCATTTGGTGAAGTCTTACAGTCCTCAGACATTTCTCCTGAGGGAATGAGAAAGGAATCTCACCTGTGTCTACTCTTGAGTTTTACTGAAGATCTCAGTATAGTCTCACACAGATTTGCTGAGTTTTTAACATTAAGGTTTAGCTGCCATCAAACTAAAGACAGAAACGTTTCTCATCTAAGGTCAGTCAAGTCTCATCCAAGACTCTAATTCTTCTGCTTTCTGATGTTAGCTATAACTGTTAAAGCTTATTTGTCATATACATAGTAATACATGGTACAACTAGCAGTCAAATGTTTAATGACTGCTCCTTCTGTGAGTCTATAAGATAAATATAAAGTTATCTATAAGATAAAGAGAATAAGAGGTGTTTAAAAACTGGGTATTAAATAGAGGTCTAATTAAAATAAAAATAGAGACGTACTAGAGCTCTGAATATAAACATAAGATTTTAAAGATAAACATAGAATGAAGTAAAGACATATACAGGGGTAATAATATAGCTATATTAAATGTGAAAAAATAAAATGGATATCAGACTGTTGTGCAATGATGAATAGTTTGTCAGAATAATTTAGCCAGAAGCATCATTACTATTAACTTTCATAAACCTTCAATGAGCAACTGTTGAGCAATACATACTTTTCTCTGGGAATCAGTGTAAATTTAATTAACAAAAACTATGACAAAAAGTAGGAATCGATTACCTATTTTTCACAACAAATCCTTAATGAGAACTAAATAAAATTAATCATATGAACGCTGATAAAATGTTTTGCATTGAGTCAAGAGACTAAGACACTAAACCAAAATGAGCTGCCAAAATGAACACTGCTAGGAATGTACACAATCCTGACCCCCCCAACTACCCCCACACATGACATGCATTCAGTCCTCTGCAATCTTACCAACTACAGCATTGACTTTACACTGGGGCTACAAGGCTGATGTTGCTAACAATGAATACAAGTTAAATGAGCATTTAATTGGTTTCTAATAAGATTCCACTCATTGTTAACACCATTAGCCTCAATGCTCCAAGCCAAATTCAGACACCAAATATGTCTTGATGGACACTTCTGAGGTGAGGGGAGAATTAAGCCAATGAGATTTTCACCAAACTATTATTGCTATAAACCTATTTTCTTCATATGAATGATTGTTATATAGCCTAAGGGTCAGAAAGCACTTAACAAATCGAAATAGCAGCACACGGCAAAGCACAAGGGATGAATCTAATGAAGATTCCCATTGACAACACTGTTCAGCTGCATACACACTGATATAACGACTATTTCCATAATGCCCCTGACGCATGAGGGGATATCTCCATTGTCTGGGGTTCGTGCCATCCCCAGGGGAAACGGGATCATTATGGATCAGTGTGGATTGGAAGTGAACGGGGGTGACGTTTTCTCCGTCCCTCTTGTTGACTCATTATGGACGGAGATGATTAATTACTTATCTATGAGGAATGATTTGACTGACAGCTGTTGGAAGCAGACTTGACAGGCGGCCGAATGTTGAAACTACACAGTGACACAAGGTCAGTCCAGTTCACGACTCCTCCCTGTTTCATCAAGGAATTCAATCACAAGAAGGAATTCCACAAAATTCTGTAAAATTCCAAAACACGCCTGACAGTAATAAACACGATGTAAAAAATGGTGGAAATAATTCACTTTAGGATACTCATAAAAATCATATGAAAAATAAACTAATAATTGGTTGAACGGATTGATGGACAGGCAGAAAATCGATATTATTAAATTGCAATTAATTTGAACTAGTAATCTCAAACTAATAATAAATAGAACAAAACATTCAACTTTTATTTAAGAAAAGCTGGTTTCTATAAACTGTGTATAAACAGAAACAATTAATGCTGTCAGGTCAGAGGACCTCTGTTTGTGTTTGGATGTTCCTGCAGGGGGTCACAAAGTCTACTGCCACTCAGTTACATGATTCAGGGTGTGTGCAGGGGTGAGTGCGGGTGGAGGGGTCTATCATTGCTGGCTGGGAGGGGACAAGTCTGGGTGAATTAGTGCAGCGAGCTGGGACTGTCACTCTACATTTCTCCCAGAGGAGAGAGTACACAGAGTGCTCACAGCTGGGGTCCTTCTGACAAATAGCCCACCACACACCAACGCAGGAACATGCTCATAAAAATAAACACATGCACATGCACATACACACACAGACACACACACATAGCAGTTTTCTCAAACCAGCCTACCACACTGACATTGGCATTATACACAGAAATGTATCCAATGTTTTGCTTTCATTCAGCTTTCATTCTTTTCCAGAGACTGGTTTTAAGTTATTCCACACCTCTGAAGTACGATCTTCTAAATTACAACTACACTTTTATCAGAAGGCCCATAACATTGAACATTTTCATTTTTCAGATTTTGTGTTATAGAGACAATTGTCTTTTTTTTTTTGTCTCTTTCCTTTTCTCACTAACAGCTTCTTGACAGCTTTGTGACCTTTCAGACTCATAGTGCTGAGTTGTCATATCCACATACACAACACACATCTGTGGGATTATTTCAGATCTGAAGCAAGAGTGGAGCTTGATTTCCTCCTGTCCTGCTTTCAGAGATAAACAAATAAACATATATTAGTTCTGTATAAACGTCACTTCATTCAAGTCTGTACTTTTGCACTGTGTCTGTTTTATGGTTGTTTTATCCTTTGATGTTTTTATAACACAACCTTGAGCTCTGGAATGGAATGATATAAATAACACATTTTACTGTAATACAATTTGATGTATTCATACCTTCTTAATACGTGTAGCTTATTATGCTGTGGTAAGCTGTAGGAACATACAAAATGTGGATTTAGCTGGGCATGATGCTTAGTTGGTGGGGTTTTGCCCCATTGCATGAGACCCTGATTGTGAAACCTGATGAATATAACTAGTTTGCACATTTAAAACATTTATTCATTGTCTGTAATCGCTTATTAAGTTCAGGGTCGCAGTGGGTCCGGAGCCTACCCAGAATCACTGGGCGCAAGGCAGGAACACACTCTGGAGGGGGCGCAAGTCCTTCACAGGGCAACACACACTCACACCTATGGACACTTTTGAGGTGCAATAAATGTACCAACGTGTGTTTTTGGACCGTGGGAGGAAACCAGAGCACCCAGAGGAGACCCATGCGGACACAGGGAGAACACACAAAACTCCTCACAGACAATCATTCGAACCTACAACCTTCAGGTCTTTGAAGCTGTGTGAATGTGACACTACCTGCTGCACCACTGTGCCGCCCACATTTAAAATATAAATAAATAAAATAAACAAAAAATCACAATGTTCACTTTGCTAACATCTGGAATGTTGTCTTATCTTTGTTAATGAATGAAAACATAAAGAGCCACAGAGCTCTCTGTCATGAGTTCACACACACACCCGCTACACATGTACACTCCCATAGACACCTTTGGAATGTGTTTACTACATGTGAGGGATGTCAGCAACCACATTTTTACAAGAGTATTGCATAAACTAAACGAACCACAGTGCATAGCTTTCCTTTTCCAGTGCTAACAAGCTTGAATCAGCTGATCAGTTATTCATCAGTCTCTTGGTTAGCTGAAGCAGCTTTGCCAGTCATGGTTTATGAGAATGGGTCATGACCTTGCTGCACTCTGGACGGGCGAAGGTCATACCTCGAATAAAGACATAAGGAAAGTATCTTTAATATTATGAATAATAATAATAATAATAATAATAATAATAATAATAATAATAATAATCTGTTTACTTTCTAAACATGTAAAAAAAACCATTGTATTCCTATGCCACATAAAATTTGTATTCGCTGCATGTAAACCTTGAAATTTTGCAGCTACAATATTTTTTAATGACAATGATAATTTGGTCTATCACGCAAGATTCCCTGTGAGGAAGTTCGTATTTTGTCTCTCTCTCTCTCTCTCTCTCTCTCTCTCTCTCTCTCTCTCTCTCTCTCTCTCTCTCTCAGGAGCAGTGCAGTGCAGCTGTTTAAGCCTGATAAAGGCTTGGCATTTGCAGTTTGCCGGCCACATTGATTCAGACAGCGGCGAATGAGAATACGGCACAAACACAGGAGATTAAAGCTTGGGATGTGTATTTTTCTTTTTTATGGCACATGCAGAAGGAGAGAGAGAATGAGGACCTTCCCCTGTGACCCAGATTCCATAGCACACAGTTCATGTGACAGGACCTGCACAGTCACAACAATCAGGAGAGGAGTCTTAAGCTCATGAAGAGGGGTCCCACGCCCAGAGAGTAAAATGTTAAAGCTCCCCCTACGCCCACAGCTGCAGGTCCATGCAGGTACAATTCACTGAAGTATGTGTAGCTGTGGGAAAAACAAACCACAGAAGATGACAACAAAATGTTCCATCAGAGTATTGTTTCTTTGGGATTGTATTCAGGACCCTCCCTCACTGTTGCCTCATAAGGAATTGAAAGTTTTACTGTCGTACTGCTCATTACTTAACTATAAAAAAATAAGTAATACTCAAGTAAGACATTTACTAGCTACTTTTTTTCCACTATGACAATATTTGCCTTTCAGAAAGACTTCATTGATCCTGTACTAATTTTTGCCGTAAACCCCAAGGCCAAAAGTGTACACTTTCAGAACATCACTGAATGGTAATAAATAGGAGTGTAACTGGTCATTTTATCATAAGCTTGAAAACATTATCTGGATATACTGAGCTCATGCTTTTTAGAATTAAATGCATTAACATCATTAAACAAGATCTACAGTGCTTCTAATACAAAACCCTCAAATTCATTTCTTCTTAACTAAGAAACAATATATATGATCTGTTTAACTATATATGTGAAAAATCATGGAAATGCAATGCATCATCTGTAATACTCTTCAAAAAAGTGTATTCTGATAATTTAATATATATATATTTTTATGCTCAAGTTTCATTGTCTGTAACCATTTATCCAGTTCAGGGTCATGGTGGGTTCGGAGCCTACCCGGAATCACTGTGTGCAAGGCGGGAGCACACTCTGGAGGTGGTGCCAGACCTTCGCAGGGCAACACACACTCACACATTCACTCACACACTCACACCTATGGACACCTTTGAGTCGCCAATCCACCTACCAACGTGTGTTTTTGGACTATGGGAGGAAACCGGATCATGGGGAGAACACACCAAACGCCTGACAGACGTTTCATTCAGTGAGGGACTTGAACCCACAACTGCGAGACCCTGTAGCTGTGTGACAGCAACACTACCTGCCTATCAGCCTACCACTTTATTTGGAACTAATACTAATGCAGCACAACTGTACAGTTTTACCTGCCAGAGGAGAAATCAAGCAGCCTATGTCTAGGACTGGCAGACCTCTATGCTAGCTAGCACCATGAGTAGAGAAATGAGGAAGAGTGATGCCATCCCAGTGAGTCCAATTGTACTTTCTAGAACTCTGGGCCTTGGAATCAAACTCACAATCTCCTAGTAATAGGGTCAACTCTTAACCTGCCTCACACACAAAAAAACAATGTATTACCAAAGCTATCCCCACAAGATTAGCAGTTTTGAATTATTAGCTCACAATAGCTACATTTGCAAGATAACAGGAACAAGCAATAGAATAGTAATTTATTAATCCCCAAAGGGAAATTTGTAAATAAAACATACAAAGATTTAAAACAGCTGATATATGTGTTATCCTAATAGAAACAAAGAAAAGAACTGCAGAAAATGCAGTAGCTATTAGCTAAGATTTATTAACTAAGTTAAATGATTTAGATGGAAGCTGTTAAAAATCTAAGATTGGCTTACATTTCTTCCTAGTTTGTGAGTCACATTTAAAAGTGCTTTGTCATTCTGTTAACACTATCTTAAGGACTAGGCTTGCAATTCTGGCAAAACAGAAAGTCCTGCTATCAGGTATTTACAGCATTTGTGTGTGCAGGTTATCTGTAGTTTTGTTGTTGGTGATAAAGAATATGAGCTTTGGGCCTTCAGCCAGGTTGATTTGTGAATTCCAAGAATGTTCTCATTTCATGTGGAACACACATGGGACACTGTGTGCTCTTTAACCTTGATGTGGAGTGGAAAGACTGGAGAAAGGTGACAAAGTGTCCAAAAAGGGTTAAAAAGTCTCCACTTGCCACAACGGAACCCAAACAGTTTCTCACAGGAGACAACACAAGCACATTTCTACCGCCGTCTAAAATGTCTAGGCTGCCTAAGATGTCTTTATCTGATTCTCCAGTCAGTGTTTCAGTGCCACAGAATGCATTTACTGAGGGGTGGAAAGAAGCCTGAGAGTTCCTGCTGTAAGATAAGTAAGATCCCTACCAATGCAGAGACTAATTCACTTGAGAAAATATAAGGTAAAATATTAATTTCTGAAACATTGTAAGTAGTTGAAGCTGAAATCAGCATTTGTTAAAGTTGTTTACAGTCAGTATTGCCCTAAAACAAAATTAACAAAGTGTATCTATTAAATAATCTTTAAAATGAGCTTACTCTTAATCCAGCTAATGGGCTCTCAGATACAACAGCTACATAATAGACTTGCTATGCTAATGCCACTATAAAGAGAAAAGTCTAGCTAGCTAGTTAGTCAATCAGCTAACTGTATCTTAAGTTTGTAATGGCTCTGATTTTTGGATTCATTCTGAGAACAGAAAGGTTTTCTAAAACATGCTTTTGTCTCTGAAATCCAGAATACTGACTTGGCAGTGGAAAGAAGTTAATTTTATTGTACGTTTGACAAAAGCTGGTATGGGAGGATGGCTCATTTGGGCCTTCATCCAACATGCAGTGGTGGCATGATCAACCAACAAAAAGGGACAATGATGTATACAGAAGATGCACTCACTCCAAATGAACACTGTGATATCATAATAACTCTCTTTCTACAGAAAATAATTAGCACATAAATGCAACATTTTTAATCCATGGTCCCCTGTTCAGACAATTTGGAGGTTTGTGCTGGGTGAAAGAAACTAAATATGGGATGACTTGCTAAAAGCTTACTGTAAGGTTACTGGAGACATGCTCTTGCCTCAGGCAGTATCTCAGACAGCAGGTCAACAGTAAAAACAAAAGACCTTCAGTAGGACAATACTCCAGCAAGAACAAGTGAGCCAGATCACACTGTGGCCAATCACTAATATGTGGCTTAAAGAAGATTGAGGTGCTCATGAAGAAACTTTACTGTTGTTGTCATAACATAATGAGATGCCAAGGTAACCACGGTAAAAAAAAAAAAAAAATATATATATATATATATATATATATATACACTCTTTATATTAATACATTTGTAATGACAAAAAATGAAATATCTCTCAGCTAAACCAGAACTGAGATTACAAATGTGGAGATTAATAGTGGTACAAAAAAGATTGCTTGTTATTTGTCAAATGTGCAGTGAGACCCGCCATAATTATTGCAACATAATACTATGCAGCCGCGCCCATAAATAGTCCCACCCAGTCAGTGTACAGTGCCTCTAGGAACCACAATAACAACAGCAATGAAGCATCTCTTCAGACATTTAAAGCCTAAAGAAAAAGAGAAGTGTCATTTTTTTTAACACCTAAAACGATGTAATTATAATAAACGTGGTACAAATTGTTTGGAGCAAGACAAAAAAATGAAAACAGAATGCCTAACAATGAAAACTCTCCCATCTAATAAACAGTACTGTTATTCATTCATTCATTCATTCATTCATTCATTCATTCATTCGTTTTCTGTAACCGCAGTATCCTTTTCAGGGTCATGATGGGTCCAGAGCCTGCCCGGAGTCACTGGGTGCAAGGCAGAAACACACCTTGGACAAGGCACCAGTCCATCACAGGGCTTCATACACTCACACCTGCGGACAATTATATATTGTCAATCCACCTAACAGCTTGCGTTTTTGGACAGTGGGAGGAAACCAGAGCACCTGAAGGAAACCCATGCAGACACAGTGAGAACACACTATTCACAGGAAGGGTTTCAAACAAGATTTGAAAAAAAAAATGCAGGTGATTCTCTATCCTTTCTCTGTGAGAAGACCACACAGCAGTCTGGGTCTGAAAGGACATTGAGCTGTCAAGATGGCTGTCAACAACAAAAAAAAAAAAAACATGAAAATGTGCATATTTGCAAATAAGCCAACAAAGGTGAAGCGGAACCCAGGCTTCAGACACATAACCTTACACCTATGTCTAAACACCAAGAGATTAGAAACAGAAAGGTTCTTCTGTGTAACATTCTCCCACAACAGTTAATAGTGTTGTTTCTTCATGTAGGTTACCACAACAGTGCCAATAGTGGATGGGAGCTCAGTTACGAATCGTAAAATAACTATAAATCATAACATACATGTATAATGTATATTTTTGAAGATGTTTGCACGTCACATTAAATACAGTAGTAGTAAACATTGACAAATCATTCTACTTTTGTAATATATTTAAATCCTTGATTCCTAGTAACATATACCTGCATATCTCAGACATTACACCTTGGGATTAAGGCATGCTAATATGATTGGGTTTCCTTGCACAGTCTGAGATGCTGATTTATCCCACTTTGCCCGTATCTCCCGACATGTTAGTGAAGCTCAGCCCGGGGCAGCTGTGAGATTTCTGACACACACACGCCACATCTAGCCCTCCTCCCTCACCTCAGCGCTGACATCAGGACAGGAATGTGACAACTTTCCCTCCTCTCAGAGGAGCAGACAATGAGGCGTATGGCCTGGGGCCATCGGGGCCAAAGACGCTTTAATTACTCCACCAAGAGACAATGGGACATTTTCAGGAGTAGAGTGGAGGCCTGGAATGGAGCGTGGGGGAGGGGGAAGACAGAGAGAAAGAAACAAAAAGAGAGAGAATGAGAGGGGAAATGACCCCTACTGCCACCTCAGTTGCAACATACTGGAATTGGGTCAGAATGTCTTTGATGGTAAAGAAGAAACAAATCAAAGCATTCACATTTCTGTGTTATTTATGAAGACGTCGAAGAAGGTGCCACAGAGCTGCGAGCAGCCAAAAATAGAAAGGTTCCTATGATCTCTCTCATTATAGCTCATCTAAACCAAGCCTCCAAACGTGCAATGTGTAAGGGGATCCGTCACGTATGAGTTTTTAATGTGCTATGTCAGCCCACCGAATGTGAGAGCTAATGCGCCTGTCATCTATGTGCATCCACAGTTAATTCATTTTCTCCATTTGCAGAAGTTCAAAGCCCTGCTTTTTTTTGACAGGACATACTTTGCAGTGTTATTGCAGGGTATAATGTTACACAACGCACCAGGGAGAGGCTGTTATTTAGTCAATACACAGATGCAGTAGGCATTCTGAATAATGGATGATAGCCCTGCATTTCTGGAGGTAAATGAGCATGCGGTAAACAAGGCCTCGGCTTTGTGGCTTCACTGTCACTTCGGTTTCTTCTCTTTTTTTTTTTTGTCCTCCAGCGTTCAGTGTAAGTGTGTGTACAGTTGCTTTCCCTCGCTACGTGGCCCTAACAGGAATGTCTATGGACGGCTCGGACCCAAAGACTCAGTTCACTCGGTTACTCTGCTGCACCCCCATCCCCCGCCCACCCCCACCAACACTTACCCCCTCCCCTCCTTTACACTCAGCAGGACCCTCAAGCCTCCTGACCAATCCAGCAGCTCTCTGTCAGCACCCCTGCAACAGGTGCAAGTGAAACCCGAGGAATATGTGTGTGCACATCTGAAAAATAACACCGGTCATTTAGCAAATGTATGTTTCAAACGTGGGATTAGTGTCGGGTTTCTGTCCCCTCCATCATCTTTTTTTTTTTTTTTTTTTTTTTAAATAGCATCAGAGGAGGGCTTTGCTACTGACGCACAACATTGCAATTAGCTATTTGCAGTAAAATGACCTGCATGGCTTTTGACAGAAATAGCGATGCATCACATGCTTTTAAAATGACATTAACATTTTTGCTGCCTTCTTATAGATAAATATCCACATATCAATATGCAACACATGATCTACACCATTTAGATCAACTGTCCATTAAGGCGGGTAATTTCCAATTAAAGAGCCTCGGTCCAGACCTGGACAGAATGACGGTTCTAACCAGATCAATGACCAAATGTTAATAAATTACTGAGAATAAATAATAATGTGCATGAAGCACTATGCTTTCAGAGAGTTGTGGTAATAAAGAGCAGGTGCAGCTATTCCTGTAAATATGACAATGAGTGAAGTTATTGTTATTTGTTTATCCTGTGTGGCCTGTTCACTAGAGACAGCAAGAGGGACATGAAAGTGAGGGCAGAACAGCCTACTTCAAAACAAGGGAAGTAGATGCAGAAAGCCTTTTAAAGATGAGCAGCCACAGCAGGGTATGTTCATTCTCCCTGCAATCAGTTTTATAGCTTTGTGTCTTACATGATCTAAAAATGAGGAAATAATCAAAAGCAGCAACGTGAAGCACCACTATGAGATGAAGCACAATTCAAAGACATATAACTCATTGAATGCTTTAACATATACCACCATTCTTTATCCACTTTAAAATATTTCTCAGCATTACAAATAAAATATAAATACAAATGTGCAGTTATTTGTCTTTGTACATTTTACCATGTGGTTAAATACACACCCAGAGCAGCAGGCAGCCATCCTTAGTACCTGGGGAGCAGTTAGGGTTAGTTAGCCTTAATAGGGTCTGGGTGGGGGTTAGCATAATAGCCCCATAACATTATAGTCCAATATATATATGAATGAATATCTGTCCAAAGAAAAACATCTCCATTGTTGTCAAGTTTTGAGTTTTTAGTTTACTACATCATTTGAACACAGTAGCTGTCCTTCAGGGTATGTGAAAATTGATCAATAAGATGAATGGATCAATAGAAATGCTCCAAAATTACTTGGAATTAAATCTTTTTACATTGGCTTCCACTAAAAGTTAAGAAGTTTTTACTCTTTTGCAGATACATGATTTTCTGTGTCATGTGGCATGGTGGCATGGCAGGTAGTGTCACTGTCACACAGCTCCAGTATCCTGGGTGCTGGGTTTATGGGTTCAATCCCTGCTCTGGGTGACTGTCTGTGAGGAGTTTAGTGTGTTCTCCCAGTCGGTTTCCTGATAAATGACTGATAAATCAGATGGATAGATTGATAGGTAGATGGATAGATTGCTGGAAAAAAGCATGGACTGATTCATGGATGGGGTGGCACGGTGGTGCAGCAGGTAGTGTCACAGTCACACAGCTTCAGGGACCTAGAGGTTGGGGGTTCGAGTCCCACTCTGGGTGACTGTCTGTGAGGAGTTTAGTGTGTTCTCCCAGTCGGTTTCCTCCCATGGTCTAAAAACACATTGGTAGGTGGATTGGCGACTGAAAAGTGTCCATAGGTGTGAGTGTGTGTCGCCCTGTGATGGACTGGCGCCTCCTACAGGGTGTGTTCCCACCTTGCGCCCAGTGATTCCAAGTAGGCTCCAGACCCACCGCAACCCTGAACTGGATAAGCGGTTACAGACAATTAATGAATGAATGATTTTCTGTGGACAACAACAATAAAAAAAAAATATAGAAATGTTGGGTGCCCTCAACATTTGTCCTCATCTTCCATTCATTTCAGAAGTCTTGTTTTAGTTTTTAAAACATTTTGCAAGTTTGTTTCCACAACTCCAAAGTTCTACCCTTGAATTCACTCCTACATTCTGCTTCTGGTAATCCAAACCTTTGACAAAATTTTTGATCCAGTTAACAAGGCACTGTATAAGAGCAGGTGGCCTGAGTAAACATTTTAATATGTGCCCTTGCTGCCCAGTTTAGCTCTGATGTTTACAATTACATATGCATAGCATATGATCATGTTAAAACAAATGATTGCATATAAATATTTTAGACAGTATACCACCCAATTAGTCAGGTAGCCTTCACAGCTAAAGTCATGTTAGCAACTATTTGCACGGTTGTAAACCCCAGGACAGCATGACAGGGTTCATATGTCCTCCTAGTGTTTACTAAATGTCTGCCCAGGCAATTGCTGAGTGTGTATCGTTATAGTGAGTGTATATATAGTACATAGCACTTAAATGTTTGGTAATTACAACCTGCAAATCACTCACTGCTGTGTGAAAATGTCCACATGAGCAAAGACTACCACTGTTCTTGTGTCTATGATGGCCAAAGGTTGGGGCCATAAATATGAATGATTAAACTCATGAAAAAAGACCATACAACTTTTACAGTCTGAGGGCTTCTGTTGAGTTTACGTGTTCGGAGAGGAGGAGAGTTTAAGGTCTTCCACAAAGGTCAGCAGGACTAGAACAGCTTTAGTCATTTCAATAAATGTGCGATAATTCAGGTCATGCATTTGAGTAATAACTGAAAATACACTAAACTCTTAATTCCACCCTTGCAACACTCATTGGGCTTTGCACAAATGAATAGAATACAAAATGTAATGGACTGAATTAATATGGATGGATGGATGGGTGGGTAGACGGATGGATGGATGGATGGATGGATGGACATGTGAGTGGAATAATGTAGGAATAGATGAGTGAACAGATGGATGGATGGATGAATAAATGGATGGATGTAGAGATGCATAAATGGACGCTGAATCGGTATTTGGCATTCATATCGATAGGAGGATTGTTAGAAGGACTGATAAATGAGATGGACAGATTGATAAGTAGATGGATAGATTGCTGGAAAAAAGCATGGACTGATTCATGGATGGGGTGGCACGGTGGTGCAGCAGGTAGTGTCACAGTCACACAGCTTCAGGGACCTAGAGGTCACCCACTCTGAGTGACTGTCTGTGAAGAGTTTGGTGTGTTCTCCCCGTATCCATGTGGGTTTCCTCCGGATGCTTCGGTTTCCTCCCACAGTCCAAAAACACAAGCTAGTAGGTGGATTGGTGACTCAAATGTGTCCGTAGGTATGAATGTGTGAGTGAATGTATGTGTGGGTCAGACTGGCACCCCCTCCAGAGTGTGTTCCTGCCTTGTGACCTACCACGACCCTGGACTGGATGAGCGGCTACAGGGAATGAATGAATGAATGAATGAATGATACATGGGTGGGTGTATAAGTGCCTGGAGGGATGGATAGATGGAAGGCCAGATGAATGTACTTTTTTGTACATCTGGGTGAGATGTTAACACCCAAGTTATTGCAAACTCTTGCTGAAAAGGTATGTGGAGGAAAGAAGAAAGGAAAGAGAGAGTGAGAAAACCCAGTGACCCCGGTAGTGCTAGACCTTGAATGATTGACCCGAATGTGCTGGCCCCCATACAGCTCCAGCTATTACCCTCAATCACGTTAAGAAAGTCAGTGAACGGCATAATCAGCACATTATGTAAATGAAATGTAAAGCTGTTTGGTGGCGAATGGGCTGAGGCTTACACTCTCCCTTCTACCTGCCCGCCTGAAATCCACTCGCACTGAGTGATCTACGCTGATGAAGGCTATGGAGTCTCACAGCTTGAACTCCTGACCCCAGAGCTGTCACTGAACTGCAAGGTCAAACCCTACCTCTCTCTCTCTCTCTCTCTCTCTCTCTCTCTCTCTCTTACACACACACACACATGCTCAAACACATGATAAGAGGATTCTGTATCATGTTCAGTAATCACCCGTCTGTTAAGCCAAAGCATCTTCTTTAATCTCTCCATTTTTTAACAAGGTTTGCAAAATCCCATGTCTGTGATTCGTTTTTGTGCTATAGGTTATTGCAACAACTTAATATTATAAGGCCATTCGATCAGTGAGAGTGTCAGCAGGTATGGACCGGTCGCCACATACAGGGTCAACATATGAATATTTTAGTTCAAATATACCCGTTCATGAAAATTAGAAAAACTAACAAAACATATACATCAACAAAACAACCAATAGAATCAAAAACTTTTACTGGGATAGAATCAAGGACAGCATCATCCACAATTGAACGCATTAATCATTAATATTCAAAGTTTACATGGTTGCATGCTTCCTCTGGTCATGTAATATTCCTGATTCCATCATTTGGGCCTATACCACTGCTTCTAAATGAAAAGTAGATTAACAATTCCCAGTGAATAGTAATCTGTGCCTTGTGACAGACTGACTGTATTCCCGCCTTCTGCCTGGTGACTCAGGGTGGGCTCTGGTCCCACCTCAACCCCGATCAAAATGAAGATCACAGTAATGGTAGATTAATGAATACTAATCTCGGCTAAAATATTAAATAACAAAAGCCATGATAGTAGAAGAGTTGCTTTATGAAATTGATAAAGGGCATTTTTGACTACATACAAAAAAACCTGGTTTAATATAAGCAATATCTTCTATCTAATTGTATATTTTCAGGGTTAAGGGGTTAGTGGGGTCGTAGTGACAAGTGACAGTATCAGTGAATCAGCCGAGTCCAGGCACACACCTGGCTCCGGTTTCTCTGCCAGAAATCAGACCCTGAGAGCCGAGCCGAGCTGAGTCGAGCCCATCCTTTTCTGTTACACTCACAACATGCAGAGACGGGAATCCTCTGGCTGCTGTCCACATCCAGCTGGGGAGGCTGAGCATAAATTAATGATGCTTCTACATTACTCAGCTGAATCTGACTAGCTGGTTCTGGAGAGGTGATCTAATTTTGTCTCTGTGTTGAAGAGACTGGAATGAGTGCCTGGGTCAGTGGTATAGTTTCAGAATAATGTCAGGTCAATATAAATTTGTCTTTATTTTAAGAATGAGACTTTTGCACCTAACACGAATATATGATAATATATTCTAATGATAATATATTCAGTGAAATATATCCTAATTGAAGAAAAATGTAAAACCACCTGTAGATTGCGGTATAAAGGTAATAATTATGACTTCTACTACTTTAAGGTGCACCCTTTGTGGACAAATGTTTTGAGCTTGCATCATGTACAAATAACATGAAATGAAATGCTCTAGAGTAGAGCAGGTCAATCATGTCCATTACTTTGTGCAAATGGCTAAAATTGCTGTATAGATAAAATCTCAAGGCAGGTAATTTAATGAAAATGCATTCAAATACTTATTCTGATATGCTTCAAATATTATTTAATAATGTCTTGTTCTACGGTGGTCCTTGGGTCCTGTGTTTGATCATGCCTTAGGTCATTTTCTGTGAAAAGTTTGGTGTGTTCTCCCCAGGTTGCTGTGGGTTTATTCTGGTTGCTATGGTTTCTTATCTCAATCGAAAACACATTCCGGCAGGTGGATTAGCTGTATGAAACTGTCCACAGGTTTGAGCATGCGAATGACTGGATGAATGAATAATGCCTTGCGATGGACTGGTACCATGTCAAGAGTGTGCTCGGTGGAATACATAACTTTAAAACCTACACAATATACAACATTAAGCTGTAAAGAGTATATAACATTAGGCTGAAGAATATTACATAATGTGACAAGGTCAGTTTTAGTTGTTGTGTATGAAATATCAAAAATTGCCAACATGGCAAAAGATTCTAAAATTTTGAAGAGCAATGCTTTATATTTATTGAATGTGGTTTATTCACTGACAAGTATTGCCTTAATCCATTCACTGAACATCTGCAGGTAGTGTGAGAGTTCATTAAGAGCTTAGGCTGAGGACGAGTGAAAAAGGTTATTCATGGGGCAGGTTACACAGGGTTAACTAATCCAGAGCCCACTAGGATTAGAGACACACTAAACCTCAGGGTATTAAAGTCTGTCTACTCATTTTCATAATTGTCTTCCGTTACCTATATGTTTTGTTTTAAATTTGCTCTGAAATGGCACAGAAAATTGATGCAGGATTTTATTTTCCTTCAGATCTTTTTTTATTTTTTAATTAGTTTCCCATTGATCCGTTCTGTTGGAATGTATTTGGTCAGGACTTAATTTGGCTTATGTGATGTCAGGTCTGCCAAAGACCCAATCACATTAAGCAAAAGGTTTAAGTTACCTACCTTGATAAAGTGACTGACTTCCTGTGCATTCAGTGAATACAAAGTAGAGTGTGCAAGTAGATGTAAAACAGATAGGTATGAAGGATACTAATCCTGCTAGTAGTGTGAATGTGTTTAGGTAGTTTTTGCCAATATCACAAAAGAATTTATATGCATGATCATACACTTGGCATTGTCAAAGCCAAGTTGGCATTGACTTGCAGTGGTTATTTCAAGTCAAACCATAAATATATTTAAATAAAAATATATTTAAATGGGGAGAGACCAATTTACTCAAAACTGGTAGCTGAACTATTGTTTCAAACATGAATTTAAAATCACTGATGAGGTTGAAATGTCAGAAATATTGTGCTTTTTTGCCCTAATGACACAAAACACAGATGTCTCTGTTTGTTCTGGCTTTTACACATGAGTATGTCTCTGTAAGAAGAAGGCAGAGGGAAGCATTTCTTGTAGATGCCTTTACAACAAAGCTGATTGGTTGATGATATTGAAGGCAGGACTGCCTTTGATACTGTTGGGTATTAGAGTGTTATAAACTTTCTGATTAATTTTTTAGCCATTGGTTTGTTTTCCTCATACATAAGGTCTCTTTTGTATTGCTCATCACCGCTAAAAACCCTCACAATTCTGAGCAGGCAGAAGTATTTAACTACAATTAAACTGTATTACTATTTCAATATGCATTAAATATCATTTAAACCATGTGGTCAGAAGGTTTAAGGTTCTAAAAAGGCCCTTAGGTGAAGACTACATGTGGTGAGAGAATACGTTTTTATTGACTAAAGAAAACTGGAGAAAGCTTACAGTAAAACGCCTTGAGTGAAGTACGTTAAACAAATGAGCTGAAAGCTTCACGCCCTGAGCTGTAGCAATAGCATCTTTTCATGTTGCAGTGAGTGACATGAGTGACATGGTGGGAACACATTTGTGTCACTAGCAATAACTAATGACACTTTATGGAACATGTACATACAGGAGTTTAAACTTTTTAATTACTTTCATATTACATAAATAAATCACCACTTTCTAAAACCTTGTACCTCAAAATTGGTAACAACCTTTAATCTTCAGGGATGTCTTTACACTAAATGTTAGGCCATTACTGTAAGAGTATGATGTCATTCAATAAAAAGCCCTGAGGCATCTACAATTTCAGTTTTGTGTGCATAGATTTTTGCCAGTGTCCTGTAAAAATGTTACTATGAAAGAAGGCATTTGGGAGGGAAACCTGAAAAGGCTGATTGTATTTTTTGTGCAAAATATATCTGGGAAGGTGTATATTCAGTTACGAAATACACATAGTGTTTTACCTGAGGAACACAATATAAACCACATATTGATTTGAATTTTTTCATTTGATAAAATTGCTAATTTTAAACAGATAATCCAGTTCTGCCCATTCTACCATCACTATATGATCACTGTAATGTGAACTGTAAAAATAGCTTGAGGGTTTTGTTTTCTTCCTCACTGGAACCTTGTAGGCCCACTGTATATCTACAGTTATCTTATAGAAGAGGCATTTGGAGAAGTGCAGAGCTACTGTAGCGCATTTCTAAACTGTGAAAGACAAATGAGTATGTTTATTAATATTCTCCCCATCAGCTCTCTCTCTTACTTTCTCACTGACCACAGTTAAGTGTGGGTGGTCTTCACTGTATGCTGACAGTGGATAACACTGTATGCACAGTTGATGACATAGAACAGATTTACCATATGACTGTATGCCAGCACAGACACACACACACACACACACACACACAGAGTATGAGAATTCCAGTCTTTGTTTAATGTTTCTAGTGTGGGCAGCTGTGTTAAAACTAACCCAGTCCTCACTGTAACCAGAAAAATCAATTTTAAACAATTTTTATATTTATATTCCCAGTATCAATTCCTATTATTTACTATTCCTTCTTTTTTTCTTACTTAAAGAGACTCATCTAATTTTATTTGTTGCTTTGCTTATTGATGGTCATGGTGGCACTGAGGCTTGCAAAAAACCCTAAAATTTAGGTGAGGGTGGTGTTGTAGATCGCCTAATATATTAAGACATCTGAGCAATGGGAGGGGAGGAGGGGCCCTCGGCATCTCAGACTATGACAGCAGAAACCTAAACATACTTATCCAATTCTTCCAAAATAAAATGTAAACATTATTACATTTATTGTAAAAATGCTTACTTACTTGTAAACATGCTACAGCAGTTAATGGAGTAAGATGTTCCAGGTTATTCATTCATTATCTGTAAGTGCTTATCCAATTCAGGGTTGCAGTGGGTCCAGAGCCTACCTGGAATCATTGGGCGCAAGGTGGGGGCCAGTCCTTCACAGGGCAACACACACACTCATACCTACGGACACTTTTGAGTCACCAATCCACCTACCAATGTGTGTTTTTGGAAGGAAACCGGAGCACCCAGAGGAAACCCACACAGACACAGGGAGAACACACCAACCTCCTCACAGACAGTCACCCAAAGAGGGAATCGAACCCACAACCTCCAGGTCCCTGGAGCTGTGTGACTGCAACACTACCTGCTGCACCACCGTGCCACCCTGTTCCAAACTAGCCTTCAAACAATGCATTTTGTAGGTGGGATTTACGTTTGGAAAAACTACAAGTGCTTTAAGGTGTTTTGAGACGGTTTAAAGTATGTTTTTTTCCTTGGTAGCTAACCATGAATCTGTTAGGTGTACAAATTGGAATTGGAGTGTTTTTTGTGTAATGTTTAATTAAAATTCAAACAATCTCTGTCTTTATGGTAAATGTTGCATAATATTAAAAATTACTTTTGTAAATGTATTTTAAAAACAAATAAACAAAATGTATTAATATGCTACGTTCATGACCACTAACATCAAAATCACCATCTTTAAATCATCTAAACCTAAACTCACACTTACTTTCAGATACAATATTTTCCCCAAGAACAGAACAAATCAATACACTCACATTGGGAGCTTTATTTCTTGATGAAGCTCATAACTAACACAGTTGCGAGTAAATACGAGTGCTTTTTTCCTCTGGCTAAAGGAAGCAAAGGTCTCTGCTGTCCATGTTGATGTTTAATAAAAATTGTTGATTATTTTATACAATTTTATTCAACACCTGAAGTAAGAGTTATAGTGTTGCTACCTTGTTTGTATTTATTACCCTATAGATCAGTGTCTTGACTGGCAGCCAGGACTTGTTGACACCACAGGGATTCCCAGTGGCTGTATGATGTATTTGTTTAGTAGGGGCTGAGTGATATGAGAGAAAACGGAATGAAGGATTTAAAATCATGAGTACTGCCTAACGGATGAGGCTGAGAGATACAATGCTGCACCACATTGTAATGTATAACATGATTCTGTTCAGGATTATAACAAAATCCTGTTATACATGAATAAATAATAATGATAAACTTGGTCATAATCTTTTTCATTGTAGTGAGCAGTTAAATGTCCTCACAATGTCAACTTGGGCACATGAAGTGATATATGACCTTACACATGTTCAGAGAAATTAATGCTGGTGCCTATTCACTATTCTGTGTTTGTCTTGGTTGTACAGATAGTTAGCTTAAAGGCTATTAGCTCCACATATGAATAAGCGCTCAGCATGTGTTGACCTTCATAAGGCAAGCCTATATTGCAAATGTCACAGTGATGAGAGCAGTAGAGCATGATAAAGGTAATGCTATCATGCCCTGATGCTGTGTTATTATCTTAACAGACTGACATATCTCTACACCACATATACTTATATCCTATGTGCAGATTCAGAATAGACTGCACCTGAGTTACATTTAGTTCACACTCATAATATTCATAATATTAGAGAACCAGGTCTATCAGAGATTTTTAGCTTTGTTAAAGCCAAACAATAAAAATTGATTCCACTGAGCAGTAACTAATTATACATGGCCTTTTAAAGACTCCGAATATTGCACTTGAGAAAACAAGAGTCCCTGAAGTAAACAAGGAAGCCTTTAAAATGTCATGATTAAGATGAATGAATAAGCTATCTATAGCTAAAATTAATAAAAATAGATGTATCCATCAGGCTCTGGTCCTCACTGTAAAGGGCTACATTGAAATTTTGATACAGCTAGCTGTTTAGCAAAATTAACACCATATGGCCAAATGTTTGCAGATATTAGCCCTTACAACAAATACCCTTTCAGGTCTGTTCTCCTTTGCCAATGTATTAATCTCTCTCTGCTCATCTGTGTATTCTTCAGATGTCACAAATACAACTCCACCTCATCCCAAAATACTGGATGTTGTTCCACCACTCCTAAGGATCCAATTCCACAGACCAGTGCTGGAGGTTTTAAACCTCTCTAGCCAACATTTGGCTCTGAGCCTGTTTACCCTAGTCTAACGTGAAGCTTCCCCAGAGCTTATCACTCCATTCCAAGCTTGTCTCTGGAGATACAGGCTGTGTTCATACAATTGAATGTTTGTGAACATTAATGTAGTTAAGAAGTCACTGGTTATAATGAATGTCTACAAACATTTGGAGATATACTGTAGTGTCAGGAATTCAATGCAGTGTGTTTGCACTGAAAAACACACTGGTCAAATATATTATCTTAGCTAAATGTGGATCGCTTACACCCCGCTGGCATCAGGCATTCCTAATCAGTATATACACTGCCATATACACACTGTTAATTCATTGAAAGCATATAATTTCTTACGATACAGTTTAGATAACTGCCTTATAGCATCATATGCACATTATATTCACATGCATTTAAACTGTATGAATCTTCTCTAAATCCACCTAATAGTCATAATAATAAGTAATACTGTATTAATAATGAAGCTAATGGGCAGTTTGCCATTATGATTTTTATGCCTAAGTAGCCACAGTATGGGGGATAACCTGCAGAAGGCCATTTATGAGATATACACACATTGGGCGTGACAGGTATACTGCCTTACAAACATGAGTTGGTGCTCATAAAACCCATGTTCTCATAAATGGCTTGCTCTCCAGCCATGGATTCACATGGGAAAAGTGCACTTTAGTGGTAAATATATAGCATGGGGAAGTTTTATTTCATATAGGGGAATAAATTTTGCTCGTTTATTGCCCTTTGCTGCTAAACCATATTTTATAAGGCACAAGGAACCTCTAGATATAACTGTGATATGGGACCATTATTTCTAAGTGTTTGTTATACTACATGAAAATAGGAAAGACATGCTAACCCACATATTTGCTGCGACGGACTACAAACGAGGTGCTTCAGTGCTCAGTCAGCTGCTCTAAACGGGCCTCTGCAATCAGTGCTTGGCCTACTTTCCTCTCTTCCTCTGACCTGGATAGGCGCCTTAATGTAGAGTTAATGATATCACTACAGATTTACCTGAGCAAAGCCCTCTCCCTAAATGGGTCACTCCAAGCAGCAAATTAAACTTCTCTTCGTCTGGTTAGGCCTCTACAGAAGAGTGACAGGGGATAGCTTCAGACCCACAGACCCAGAAACATGCAATTCAGCAGGGTCTGGATTACAGCTAAGGATCCAGAGTTTAACAAGACAATACCTGGCAGTATGGGAGAGCAGCCTAAGCCCATACTCAAGTGACATCAAAAAAACAATGGCCAAAGTAGAAGCTGAAGTAGCTGAGCACAAACCCAACATAAGCAAGAAAAAAAAATGTCAGTCGTTACAGAACTGCAGCAGAACACATTGGTACATTGCCAAAAGAATTTGGTAAAAGCTACATTCCTTTTAGCATCTAAAATAAACAATCAAAGCTTAAAATTAAGAGAAAAACAGACCAGGTGGTGAAACAAAAAAAAAAAAAAAACACCTTGAGACTAGCCTTGCTTTTCCTTTGGACAAAACAGTGGTGGAAAGTAAACCATGGTGAAAACACATATTCATCGCTCTCCAATTAAAAACACCTATCTCATTTTTTGTGAATTATTTTATTTACTAGATCATTTGAAAACAGCTGCCCTTCACATTGAAGTATAACTTCATTACCAAATTGGACACGAACAATATATGAAATAGTTTCCAAAACTGCAAATGTAGTAAGAAGTGAGGGGGAAAATGAAAGAAACAAATTAAGATAGAAGAATGTGCAGCAAAAGAAGGTGCAGCAGTTAAAGGATTGGACCTATCACCAAGAGATCCCACATTCAATCCCTGGAGATGCTTCAACCATTTGAGACCAGAATTGCTTGCTCCCACTCTCCCTAAACGTTTGGGACTGTATGTGATTAGAAAAGACTCAGAGGAGGGCTGTATTGGACCTTGGGGGTAAAGGAAGAAAGAAAAAAATGAAAGAAGAGAGCTATATTTCATGCACATTGCACATAATCCTGTGAATGCTTTTACAATCAGATCTGCACCAATACACCTTGAGACACCTTGAGTGCATCTCTCAATCATTGTTATTAAATTCACAAAGGTGAATGGATAAAATTATCATAGATGTACTCAAGTAAAACCATCATTTAAAAGTGCAGAAAAATATTGAATGCCAGCTCATCAGATTTTCCTAAGCACATGTAACTGAGTAAAAGTAACCAGTTACTGTTCACCTCTAATGCTTTAAAGTTAACATGCTTTGGGTCTGCTGTACTACATGAATATAACAATCAGGTTAATATGACAGGCACTTACAGCACCTATATCCATTGAATGTGTGAGCAGCTGCTGAGTTTGGCGCTAAGTGGTCCTTCTTAAATGCACTGCTATCATTCTGAAGCCATTTGTGGCCCACTTTAGTGACAATTATTCTTGCCGGGAGCACCATTACGAGGGTGTAAAGTTGGAGGGAGTTGAGGTGGATAAATGTACACATTGTTCTCGGGTGGTGAATTGCATAAGTTGAGTGTGCTGCAATTTAAATGACAATCAAAAGCCTGCACAGGCCTGCCAGGCTCTGGGGGAACAACACAGCTGTTTTCTCACCAGGTTAGCATTTGAAAACCACAGGGATACAGCACGTTCAGTGCTCGGAGGCATCTTGTAAAAAGTGCCTGCCTGAGAAGCTCCAAGCCATCAACAGCCTGACCTAATAACTCTGGCACAGCATTAGAGAGAGTGAGTACTTCTTGTTCATGATCTCGGAATATAACAGCCTAGGGCAGGTTCTGGGCTGTGCACAGGTACGGTGCAAAGACACCAGGTACGAAGTACAGAAGATTGACAGCTCAACCCCAAGCCAGAACTCATAAACAAGAACACAGTGTATAGAACAGCCATATATATTTTTATGCACATCAAACATATCGATGCATATTTTTTAGAACAGCACACCACTGATATTCAGAGCATCTAGGTATTCATAACCCTGGAATTTGAGAGATGTTATATTTAAATTGCTGTTTAAATAGTAAATGCAATTACAAAATAAAAAGGTTAATTCTAAAATGTTGTGCATATCCAGACTTATGATTCTAATCATGTCACAGAGGTAAGATAATACAGTTTGAGAAGTCTTGACCAAATCCTCTTATTGTTACTGCATAGTGTTTCTTTCCAAGCTGGGAACTGAAACCTAGTCAGGTCAGTCATTATCTACTATGCTACAACTAAACACTATACTATGTCTTTTGGGGAAAGAGATGCACAAACAGTTTGCTTAAAAGCACAAAAAGTCCACAGAACAAGGCATTATAGTTATATTTAAAAAAACAAAAAACAGATGGGCTATAAATCGGAGAGATTAGTATACTGAGTGTGCTAAGCTAAATTGTACCCCCTCATTTGAATATAGACACAGTGCCCATTGCCTAGCGACAGCCATGAAGGACACTGAGCAGAATACAATCAGCTTGGTCATATTGCAGTGACAACTTGCCTAAGAAACTGTAATGTTACCTGAAGTGACCCAGTGGAAGGCTTAACAGATAATGTTAATTGATATGTGTGCTTGTTTTGGAGCGGCCCAAAACACTAAGTGCTGTCCACTGGGATAAAGCCATGGGACACTCCTTATACTAACTGACCCCCACCCTCCAGAGCTCTGTGAAGTGACCCAGTGGAAGGCTAAAGGGATGTTCTTAGTGGATATGTGCTTGTTTTTTGGGATTGCTGAAAAACTGAGTGCTATCCACTAGGATAAAGCTAAAGGACACTCCTTGTACCAACTGCCCCCCGCCCTCCAGACTTTTGTGTTTCTGTTTGCTCGACTAGAGGCCATGACTTTGACGCAAATCCAAATACTTGGCCGCTTGTTTGATAATCACTCGTTGCTTGCTAAGAGTTTATAAATTGTTGTTTACTCAAGCTTGTAAATCAGTCTAAGGAGGAAACCTTTCAGGATTTTGCTCTCCAGTGCGCATACACTTGTGCGTGGGTGTGAGTCCACACTGACGTAAGGCCACGTTAGTGTTTGTTTTCATATCACACACGAGACCGTATTTACATTCAACATGATTGTAAAGGCTGTAACCTCCTGAGTGGAGAAAGATCTGAATGTACTCTACATGAATGGCATTGAACAAAGCTGGGACAAAATGGCTTTAACTCACATGAGTTAAATGGGTAGTGAAACTTAATAAAAGAAGAAGAAGAAACTTTTATTGATCCCCTTAGGGAAATTGCTTCTATGCATTTGACCCATCTGTTGTAGTGAACACACAAACACAAACACACATTGATGAGCAATTATTCATAAACACTAGAGCCATTGAACACACATAACCGGAGCAGGGGGCTGCCAACTACCTTGGTGCCCTGGGAGCAGTTTGGGGGTTAGGTGCCTTGCTCAAGGGCAATTCAGCCGTGAATAAATTTTTCCTTTACAGTCCCTGGAATTGAACCAGCAACACTCTGGCCTCAGGTTCGCTTCTCTAATCTCAAGGCCACGGCTGGCCCCATTATTGAGAAGATAAATTATTTTAAACAATAATAATAAATACCTAAAGTGCCTAAGATTTTGCAGAATACGTGCACCAAATATTTGCAAGGATTAATTTAATTTAAGATAGCTACATATACCCTGATCAGCCATTTAAAACAATAACATTTAAAACAGTGACAAATGTAAGGGGGTATAATGTCACTTTTCCACTGCATGGGTCCGGCTCTAATCGACTCGACTTGGCACATTTAAAGCTTGTCACTTTTCCACTGGCAGGGCTTCCACGCGAAACGTTGTAAAACCCCGTCTCTAACAGGAATCACTGGCTTTTCAAAAAGCACAACAAAGGCAGTGGAAAAGTTAGGCACTGTTTACTCATCATGTATTTGCGTGTTGTTTTTGTTTTTTGGGCTGAACATTACTCTGTTCAGTTTTACTTGTTGCATGTTTGGCTTTCACTGCAAATTTTCATCAGCGACTGACCCAAGGAGCATATAAACCTCTTCAAATCACCTCAAGCTAAAGTTACAAGCTGTCGTTGTGAGTCCGATAAAAAGAAATGTGAAAGCTGCTGTAATTTAAGAGATTTTACTAACAGCAAGTTTGTGCTGGATTTGAATGAGCTGTGCATTTTGTGTTGATTGACATGGCACTAGCCAATCAGCGCTCTGCAGGGTTTACACGTCACTACTTAGTATCTACTTGACACGGTTGCAACTCTGGGGGAGCTGGGACTGAAAACCTACCCGGTTCCAGGGACAAGGTACCAGATTTGTCCAGTGGAAAAGCAAAAGAGCCGTGCCGAGAGTCGAGTAGAGTTGTGTAAGTTCTATGCAGTGAAAAAGCGCCATAAGACAGCAAGTGGACAGTCAGTTCTTGAAGTTAATTTTAAAAGCAGGAAAAATGGGCAAGTATAATGATCTGAGCAACTTTGACAAAGGCCCATTTGAGATGATGATCATAGCATCTACAAAATGGTGGCCCTCATAGGGTGTTCCGTGAAATTGTTGGTTAGCTCCTACCAAAAGTGGTCCAAGAAAGGACAAACAGTGAACCAGTAACAGGTTCATGGGCACCCAAGGCTCATAGAGAGAGAAGTCCACCTGGTTTGCTTCAATATATGTAGCACAAATTGGTGAAATGTTTATGTTGGCTATGATATAGAAAGGTGTCAAGACACAAGGGCTGCATAGCTGCTGCATACATAATCAGCAGACCAAAAAAAGGATACCTACTCTCTAGTCATTCATCAATGAGGAAAGATGTAGTTAGACCGAGTTGTACAATATACAATCAGTGTAAATAAGAGGTTTGGATTTTTTTATTATGTCAGATATTGTTATGCAAGTTTACTTACATGTGAATCAGTTGCTTCAACTTGCCCACTGAGAAGTCTGTAGCACTGTTGCTTCAGAAGTTCTCATTTATATTATGTATTGCATGGGTCAGTTTAACTCCTGTTCACTGGCACTGGACACTGGAGCGTTAGGACTCATTAAGATCTGACTCATTCAGACCCCTGGCATTCATGTCTGCTCACGGTGAAAATAGAGGTTTAATCACATGGGACAACTTACATGTATACAGTATGACTCACCTGCCCAGTCCATGTGTCACTGAAGCTAGCATTATAGAATTGCAAGCAGTGGATGCGGGCCTAGCTAGTCAGACTTGCTTTTTTGGAGTTCTTTAGCTCGTCTCTTCTTGTTCTTTTTCTTGTCCAATGGGAGCATGTGTACGCATAACTTCTCTCCCTCAGTCGTCTCGCACTCGCGCTGTCAAGAACACCATGCACACGCGACACTCAAGTGACACATAAATGAAGAAGCTCTGTGTCTTTTTCACACTTGCCTCTCTGAACTTTTCCTCACCTCCTCAACACTGTCACCACAGCCACGGAGATGGAGAGAGAGGTGTCGCTATGTTCTGACTGAGGGAGTCAGACGCTCCACACACACACATTCTCTCGCTCTCTCTCACACACACACACACACACACACCTCACTGAGTTCATCAGTGTCTCACTGCTCCATGTTTGGTAGTTCGCAGGAACTCCAGCTCACTGAATCTGAAGTCACTGAATGGGATCTTTCCACATAGAGAGGAAAATAAAGAAAAATGACCCTAGGAGAAATATTCATTTACTGTAAAGCCAAGCCACATCTGTGCATGAAATTTACAAAGGCAGGATGATTTAAACCCAGTATGAAATCACATTCTGTGTAGTAATTTGGAGTGTGATAGTAGTAATTGTGACCTAGACTTCCCTCAGTGGAATTATTTTCTCTTGTTCTCTTTCTTTACTCTCTATCCATCTTCTACACCTTCCCACTTTTTAGGGCATTCTCTATCTCACTCAGTAAGTTGTGAAAAGTCAGTATCCAATCTTTACTTTATTCTGAGAGTTTGCTGATTTTTTTATAAGTCACCTAGAGTCACAAGATTTCTGGAAATTAAATTTGGCTTGCGAAAGAAATCCTGAGCAATCTTGAATGTGTTTTTGAATAAGCTTTAAACTTATTTAATAGATAAGAAATTTGTAGGCCTATTTGTACATAAGTGTAGTGTAAAAGTCTTTTTTGCAATGGTTTTTCATGTATTTGACTTAAAGACCAACCACTGGATACATACAATGTGTATGGAATATAGTCGCCTACTACGAATTGTATCATAGAAATTTTAGAGATATAAGCAGCATGTCTCCTTATAGTAGGATATGTACTAATTTTTGAAAAAGGGGCCTGATGGTGTAACAGAATTTGTTCAATAAAATCTGAAATGTTAAAAGGATGTGACCTACAACCACCATAAAGAGTGATCAAAATATCATTAAATGTCATTCATATAGTTATATTCCCACATAAAATATCTTTAGTCACTTTCAAGTCATACAGCTTTAAATTTTTATAGGAGATGGTGTATTTTATTTTAAAACTGTGTGTATGGTGCCCTGTCTAGGTGGTGCTCCAGTCTTGCGACCAATGATTCCAAGCCATCTCCAGACCCCCATCCTGATCAGGATGAAGTGGATACAGAAAAGGAATCAATGGGAATTGACTTGTCAGATAATGTGTACAATCTCACAAAACAACAGCTGCCACTGTTATTGGAAAATATCACAAGAGCCACACTACCAGTAACCAAAGGTGCACAGTCCGCTATTACGAGAGTCAAGCAAGTGCTTCTATCTTAGCTCAAAATTCATCTTTAGAAATTCGTCTCTCCTACAAATCCTTGCAAAAATTGTACATCACAAATGTAAACCACAGCAGAAGTGGCCAGTATTTTGATATTTTACTCCATAAGCTCTCTGAGAAGTCCTTTTGCCCTCCCCCCTGCTATAACCTCTTTGACTGTCTCTCCTCAAAGGCCCCTGGGAGGGAACCCAAATCTCAACAGTATCTGTGTGTCCATGGATCAAAAGAGCTAGAACAGGTGCTTTGATCGCACAGCTGAAAGGAGAACGACAAAAGAAAGGGAGAAAAAGAAAAAAGGAAAGAGAAGAATGCCTTTGATGCCAGTCTTTGCAGAGAGTGCAAAAAGAAAAAAAGGTTTCACAATGATCTGATCATAAGCGTGTGTAGTGCAGTGACTTCAGTGAGTGGGTGTGGCTGGCATACTTCACACACACGCACACATTCACCATTCACACACACACACACAGGGCATTTACAGCCAGAATCACCTGCACTGTAGAAAAAGCAAACAACACATGTTACTTGGCTCTCAGGGGAAAAAGCAATAGAGGAGATTGTGCATGTACTTGTGTCTCACAGCTAGTTTTAAGGTCACTGCTGATAGCACTAACCTCTGTGTAATATCCTGCCATATCAAACACTTCATAATCCTATAATATATATTAATGACTGTGGGATAGAGCTTAGAGGGACGTCTTTCTCCACAATGTTCCTTTGTCCTTCAGATGCTGTGGCCTAGGGGAGTGCAGAGTGGGCCATTGTGGGAGAGTAATATGATCACTGAAACTGATGTGTTGTTCAAAGAATGTATTATTCAGCCAAACACTTTACATAATGCAGAATTTCACCTGCACAGAGCGATGGCAAGCATAGTAAACATATTTAAATTGGGATTTTATAGTTTCATGTTTTTATGGGATTTCTGTATCATTCAAATTTCAGGTGTAAACAAACTAGTTCCAAGTGACATTCGATTTGAATCATTTTAAATATTTGCATTAGGTCATGAATCATGATGACCATTTTACCCTTAAAATCAACTGACCAATAAAACCCAGAGTCAACACCTCAGTGTCACTGGATTTGTTTGCTGTTACTTGGAACATGAGACACAGAAAATATCTAACTCTGCAGGTGTAAAAACATATCCCTGCTGATTCATTTCAAAACGTTATGCAGGTCTTTAGAAATAAAGACAATGGGTTGAGCAAATACTGAATAAATGTGATTTTAAATTTAGCTTCTGTGGATAGGTTATCAGCTTTTTTCCTCATGCTGAAAAATGAATCAGTTATATATAATGGCTGTTTTGACTGGGATTTATATAAATGAAAATTTTGCATAATACATTTCCAAAGCTAATTTGTCTAGTGCCTTAAAATTACTCTAACACGTGCTATCAATGTTTTCCCCTGATCCACTTGTACCAGCACAACACACACTAACCCGCCTCCACAATGTCAGTGTCACTGTGGCACTGAGAAGGATCTACCACTCAAACCATACCTGCTTTGTGGTGGTTCTGACCACTGAAGAAAAGGGAGAAAGAAGGTTAAGACAGAACGCAGGGTGGCAGATGGATTACAGTGTGGCATTGAAAAAATAAGCAGCGAAAGTAAAAAAAAAAAAGAAGAAGCAATTTTTCTGTTTTGACTGACAGGTGTATATAGGTCTGTTTTGATATATAAAACCCACCAGTACTGTGCTAACGTGCAGGTGCAGGTGAGGTAACAAATGCCAAATGCCACAAATGGAAAACACTTTCCGTCCTGATTGGAACAAACTATATAAGTACACAAATACAGACTGATAAACAAATCTATGAATGTCAAGGTGTTCTTGCTTGTGGAAATGTAAACTTCTGATAGCTCCGATAGTTATTTTTTTTTGCTTTTTCCAAGTGCAGAGGCAGATGAAGGCAGATGGAAACTGCTGGACCTGGTCAGGGTCAAGGCCCCTCGCTGAGAGAGCCATGTCACAACAGTGGGCTGAGCTCAAACAAACCAATAGGACGCCTCCAAAACAGAGGGAGGGACACCTGTTCACTGGTGCCATTTTTTGTAGTTTATTGTACAGATGTTGAGAGAATCTAAGATAGTGTCTAACTATTTTAAATCAATCTTATAGATCTTAAATAAACTAAAAGAATCTAACAAAAGGGCATTCTCACCCTGTCTAAACCGCACTTTCGAGGATGAGTTTTTTGAGTGCTGGTTCCTGATGATAATGAGTCATGGTGTACTCCAATGCAAGCACACAGTAGTAAGAAGTGAGTAAACAGAAGCTATGGTTCCTAACCAAAATGCATCATTTTAAATGATGAAACTGAGAAAGTTTCTTTTTTTTTTTTTTTTTTATTGAATTTGATGCCAGCAAAAGTTTTCAATAGCTTTCAACATTTGACATATTGCCTTTGTAACATTATAAATGAAACATAGGGTTTGCATACCATTTTGTTTTTATTCACATTTTGCAAAGTGTCCCGACTTTTCTGGAAATGGGTTTTTTATTAAAAAGGACAAACAAAATAATTAAACAATGCAGATTATAAAAAGATGGTGTGTTTTTTTCTGGCACCTCTGAGGCAAGTTTGAGATGAAAAGAGCAGCCTCTTTTTATCGTTGTTGCACCTCTGAGCAATGGGTATAGTGATCAGAAATCAGCAGAAGTGCATCAAGATCAGCCAGTGTCAATATTTAGACTGCGTTTTAGTCCCTGTTTTCTTGTGCAATGGAATATAATCTGCATCAGAGAAACTGAAGATAATGTGAGTGCTTTCTCAGCTCTCGCTGTCTTCAGGATGTTTTGACTTTCTCTATCACATTCTATTCCTGGTCAGCAGGCAACATACACTCCACAGAAGTCTCAGAACCCTCCACCCCCACAATCTATCTTCCCTGTCTTCAGCTGCAGGAGAGGTACTGAAGAACTCTTTGAACCATAAGTAGTGTCATTACAGAGAGAAACTACAGTACAAAACTACAGTGGACTGTGTGAGTAAGTGAGAGAGAGAGAGAGAGAGAGAGAGAGAGAGAGAGATGGTGAATGGAGAAACATAAAAACCTGCAAGGGGAAGCAATATAGTGAAAATAGAGAAAGAGGGAAACTGTCTGAAAGATTAATGTAGGACTGAAAAGAGGAATAGATGAAGAGAGACACAGGCAAATTGAGAAAGAAAGAAAGAGAGAGAGAGAGAGAGAGAGAGAGAATGAGAGAGAGAGGATGAAAAGACAGCAGGGGTGAAATGGCAGAGAGGGGGCTTTTACAGGTGTGTGCTCATTTGCTCTTCTTTTGAAGAGGGGATTCCGTCCGTCTAAAGAGAGGGGAATAGTTAACACCTCTGTGGTTGCCATGCCGACGAGCCGGTCAGAGCTCAGAGTGTTCCGTGCCATAATTAGCTCTGTTCGGTGGTGCTCTGTAATTATGGAGCGCACGGTTCGGCTGTTCTGTTTAATCCAAAGCACACAGGGCACACATTTACATTAAAAAGTGAGACACCAGCAAGACACCAGTGAGACGCCAATGAGACATCACTGAGACATGAGCAAGATACCAGCAGAACTGAGGTCATGAGTAGCACTGAAATAGGAAAACCACCATTTAAGAGATGAGGGGCTTTTACCTCAACTCTGAATCATCCTAATTTCTGTCTGCACATCTGCAGCACATCTGAAGCACTGAAACCCCACTGACTTGAAACACTCTGACAATAGAAGCCATTTGGAAGAAAGCTCGTACAGTCCTAGCCATGGAGATAAACCTTTTTTTTAGTGTGAGCATGTATTTAAATTGAAACATACAGCCTAATATAAGATGTTCTAGAGAGAACTTTGTTTTCAGTAGAGGAAATCTACTGACACAGGATCACTAAAGTGCAGGTATTATTTAGGTAATGGGTCACTGTCAGCAGTGCAGTGACTCTGAATTGACGGTGGTGTGTTGGGTGTGTTGCCAGGTTTAAATCAGATACCTCGCTGATTGTTTAAGACCCCATCATCACACCTGGATAGGTCTCGACCACAGATGCCCCGCCCATAAACTGATGGAGAGTCTGATACTTTCAGTACAATAACCTGTCCTCACGGTCAGGATTCTGTACATCTGTACATCATATATATGCACTTCTGTGTATCTACTACACGTCATGCCAAAGTAGCAGACTTGTTATTGGTCCTCTTTGCTTGTCAGTCAAATTTCTTTTCCTGCAGTAGTGGGTGTTTTTTGGCCACGTTAAGTGGCGAAAGGCACCAGACACTCCCTAGAGAGTCTGGCAAAGCTAAAAGCTGGTACCAACTGCTGGACTGAGAATAGTCCAACAACCCAAACTATTCAGCCAAAAGTGTCCTGTGGGCCATGCCATTTGACCACTCATGATGAAGAACTAGAGGAGGGCCAACACAAACTGTGTAGCAACAGATGAGCTTCTGTCTCTCACTTTACATTTAAAAGGCTGGACCTACAATGTAGGTAGAATGAACAGTGTGTGGACACTGTTTAAAAACTCCACCCCACCACTATGTCAGTGGCACCGTGGTCCATAAAAAGCTCTCATTGATCCACTGCACTGTGTGGATATTGTTTATCTGCAGAATGATTATGTATGATGTATGGATAAGATTTGTGGCTGTTTCATCCTGTAAATTTGCACCAAAATATGAAATACTCTGACACATTATACATTACAAATGCTAAATGATGGATGATATTTTTGCCCTTGTGTCAGTTGAAGTGACAGCACACTGCTAGAAATTCCCATCTGTATGCCTAGTGGGAGAAAAACAGCCACAAATAAAAATGAGACCAATTACCATATTACAGATGTTACATAGGCCACTGCAGATGAAACGCAGTGCTGTGGAAATATGCAGGCACAGGACAACACAGTCAAAACAGCAGCAAGTGCTAAGTGTGACAGATCAGATCCAGTAACTGTGTCCTAAAGGAACAGCTCTATAAGGTCCAGTGAAGGAGAGCCAGTGTCTGACATAATCAGATCTATTCAGACACCAACCGACATGCACTTAAGTGGATGATGGATTGCTGGTATATTCTTTCACAACAGACATTATTTACATGTCTTTACTGACCCAGTAACATACCACTCATGTCTTTGTTTACTATATGACATTTTGTGTACATTCAAATCTGGGCAAACCAAAGAACAACCCCCCCCCCAGGCTAGCCCCAAAACACTTTTATTTTTGGCATCAGGAGACTATGTGAATTAATTAAAAAGCAAACAAGAAGCATGACATGTAGAAATACATGCAATGATCCCCAAAAGTACATACTGTATTTCTTTCAGAATAAACAGATTGTGTTAAGAAAACAACTGTTAATCCAATTAGCAAAAAATGGCACTCAAAAAAAACTGTCACCTACAAAGGTATGTGGAACTGTTACTTAGGAAATAAAATGGATAGAAAAGAAGAAACATTGTTCTAGACCAGGTTTTATGGACTGGTTTGTTTAAGATGAATAGATTGTAAAAACTAGATAAAGAATCCAATATCAGAATGTTGGCGGACATATATGACATCACTGCAATGACTCTTTGAAAACTGAAAGCAACTCTCCTGAAAAATAAATAAATGTATACATTTAAAAAGCAGAATATATAATAAAGGCAAACTGTTCACTTTTTTGTCTTTAATTTGTAACATTTGTAAATTCCAGTAGCCTTCATGGTGTGAACACAATTTTACTTTTTTTTAATCAATTTACAGTTGCACCAATGTAGACTAAATTAAAATTAGTTTCATTAATGTGCATTCAAAGTAAAGAAGTTGTCTGTTCTTTCTCCTGTAAAATTCTGTTATAATCTCTCCTGGAGATTCTGTTATAACATGAAAAGTGTTGGACTAATCTTTGGATAAACACTTGTGCTCTCAGATATTTGTTACGATAAAGAAGCTTAAAGAAGCAATTCAGTGTAGTTTAACTGGAGATTTTAGTGTAAGGTCTGTTTGGAATGATAAGCTTTGATGACTCAAGCATGTGATCATGCGCCTTACCCACTGTGGATGTGTCGACCAATGGGAGCACCTTACCAGTTTTAGCGTATACCAGTTTACATGCACATGTATAGTCATGCAGCATTGCAGTATGTAGAAGCAGTGTCACGTTTCCTTGATTACACCAGCCATATGCAGTTACTTAAATAAGAGATAAAGATTAAACAAATGATTCACAGGGAATATATTTTTATATTTAGGTGACAGCTGATTAGAGCTACTGTAAATAACTAGGATGGTCCAAAGTTTAGTGTTATGACAACCACGCTGAAACTATGGGCAATACATGAGCACACTCTTAAAAAAGGATGGTTCTTTAAGGGTTATTTAGTGAAGACTATAATTTTATATAGACCCATGCAAACTAAAAGAATCATATTATGTTTAATGGTTCTTTGCATTGTGGAATGGTTCTTCTGCTTTTTAAACCTCTTTAAAAGAAACATTTCCATCAGTCCATAATGAAAACATTTGAGTGTTAATTTTTCTGCAAAAAAAAACATTGTCTTCATTAAAGAACTTCTGAAGAATGATCAGTATTTGCTATGATTATTTTACCAGTTTTAGTTTTTTTTAGTATTTTAGTAGTATTTAATAGTTTCATTTTTACACCTATGTTTTTCTAAATCAATTATTAGTTGTCGCTGGAGACACCCCCCACCCCCTTACTTCAGAACCCTCAATCAGACATAATGCCACCAATTGGGAAGGGTGAAGGCAAGTATGTTGTTCTACTAGTTACTGCTTCTGTCTAAACTGTTGCTAATGCAACACAATTGGACAGCCCCAACCACTGGAGGAGAATGGCATCTGCCCAGAGCCATTATATCAGCTGACAGACACTCATGCCAACTAGCACTGTGCACGAGGAAGTTGAAGGGCAAAACCAACTGTTTTCTCTTGCTTTCACAATCTTGGACCAGAGATCTCTTTAAAAACAGGGCTAATGCTTAAACAACAGCACCATCCTGGAGCCCATTGCTGTGATTCTTTAGATTTACTTAAAAAGATTACTGACCTTTGAGCTTTAAGCACCACATCATCTTTGATCTACTTCCCTAATGGCAAAGGTCCAGGTCATGCTATATATAAAGCTGTAATTGATTTGTGAGTGGAACTGACAAGAAAGCTGTGAGAATTATTGGCTCAATATGCATCTTTAACACCAGGCAAGTGGATTACAGTTCTTTTGCCATAACATATTGGGTCACAAAAATTTAAGCTGTGAAGTAAGCTAGCATAGCTGAAACAAGTCAACATCAATTTGGACCTGATCAGTGAGGGACATCATGCAAAAATCAATTTCTGTATAAGTAGATGGATTGAGAATCAAATAACATGTTGTGTTATTTTTTCTAAAGTTAAAATGAGTACATATACTCCACAGAGAACATCGGCACATGTACTGCACATTCCTAAAGCCACCATTATTGATTATTTGTTTAATTGCAAGTACTGAACATATATGAAACTTTTCTTTTTTCACTGTGTTATAATGTTGTACAGTATGTTGTGCAGAAAAAATACCACATTGAAAGGGTATTTATACATTTAATTGTGTAGAGGACACATATACCATGTTTATCTAAACTTTTGCGCATAACTGTGTTATTTGACAAACCAATGCAAACATTTTCATTTATCATTTCTGATGTAAGATTGCTGGTAAATCCATGCAACACAAACCAATGGGCATTTAGTGAGGTCTTGATCATCTGATGTTACATTGTTGAGCTGATGAAGTATACAATATGTAACCGGTCCCAAATAAATTGTATGTATAACATTAAATACGCATAGTTAGGGGTTTTAAAGAGCTGTCAACTGTAAGGTTCTGAAGACCATGTATTAAATGATCTTTTTCGAACATTTATTGTCATGATGATTGACAAGAGAAAATCAGATGATCTTTCTTATATATTCTTTAATACGATTGTGAAATAGTAAATAAGAAAAGTATAGGCAATTTCAAACTGCAAATTTTGATTACCAGGGACACAAGCTAAATAGGACCAACTGCTGTCACCATAGCCATCTGTGGTCAGGAGTTCGGTAGGGTATATAAAGTCCTGCTCTAACTGGATGTTTAAACAGGGCTGGGATGGCAATTAAGTGCTTAGTTGAATCAGGTGTGTTTGAGCAGGGAAATTACTAAACAACTTGAGTGTCCAGCGTTAACTCACTGCCATTTTCTCTGTGAATTAAGTGCTATGGTGCTTTCCTAATTTGTCTGAGGATTAAGCATAAGCAGCAGGTAGAGTACTATAGCAGGCACGGCAGTTTGCAACATCAGTCATCATTCATTGCGTGGATGTACAGCCTGAACAGCTATTAAGTCCCTGGGGAATAGGGAAGAGAAACTACTGGTGTTCTCAGAACAACAGTTTGATCAAAAGAACCCAGACCTCAACATCACTGAATATGGTCAGTGCAAATGTTTTGCCATTTTATATAAATATATTTAGCAGGCAATTACACAGAAGCTTGAAAACGAATACAATAGCAACATTTCTAGTATAGTTGTTCTAGTATAGTTGTTGTAGTATAGTCTAGTATAGTTCCTCCATATGCACAGGATTGGTTTCGGGACCCCCTGCAGGTAACAAAAGCCAGGGATGCTGAAGTCCCTTGTGTAAAATGGCAAAACATTTGCATATAACATGCAACCATCTTCCTGTGTACTGTGAATTAACTCTAGATTACTCAAAATACCCTAATATAATGTTAATGTTTTCAATATTTGTCATATTCTATTGGTTGTTAAATAATGTCAGTCTGTACATGGTCAGTAGTAGTGAACGAATGAGACTGCAGTTGGTTGACTGTGTGGATGTGGAACCTGCAGATAAGGTGGACAGACTGTAATTTCTCAAAAAATTAACTTTACTGCAGCTTCCATTCTTTTCATGACACTTGCTTCAGTTTTTTCAAAGAAGTCAGTGGAGATATTTATAGACGCTGGATGTATTTTCTGCTTTTCACATTCCAAATATCTCAAACATATTCAGTGATGTTGAGGTCTGGGTTCTTGTGATCAAACTGTTGTTCTGAGAACACCAGTAGTTTCTCTTCCCTATTCCCCAGGGACTTAATAGCTGTTCGGGCTGTACATCCACGCCATGAATGATGACTGATGTTGCAAACTGCCGTGCCTGCTATAGTACTCTACCTGCTGCTTATGCTTAATCCTCAGACAAATTAGGAAAGCACCATAGCACTTAATTCACAGAGAAAATGGCAGTGAGTTAACGCTGGACACTCAAGTTCTTTAGTAATTTCCCTGCTCAAACACACCTGATTCAACTAAGCACTTATTTGCCATCCCAGCCCTGTTTAAGCATCCAGTAAGAGCAGGACTTTATATACCCTACCGAACTCCTGACCACAGATGGCTATGGTGACAGCAGTTGGTCCTATTTAGCTTGTGTCCCTGGTAATCAAAATTTGCAGTTTGAAATTGCCTATACTTTTCTTATTTACTATTTCACAATCGTATTAAAGAATATATAAGAAAGATCATCTGATTTTCTCTTGTCAGTCACCATGACGATAAATATGCAGTAATACACTTAAATATCATAAGATTGTTTAGAATCAAAGCCAGAGACATTTCAAAGATCATTTAATACATGGTCTTCAGAACCTTACAATTGACAGCTCTTTAAAACCCTTAACTATACATATTTAATGTTATAAATACAATTCATTAGCTCAACTGAGTATATATATATATATATATATATATATATATATATATATATATACTCAATTTAATACCTACTTAAATAAATAAAAGATGGCCTTTTGCATTAAAACACTTGCTTAAATCAATGAATGAAGTCCCCATATCTGAAATGCATTAAACTTATTGCTATGGCAAAAACCTGAATTCAGCTTCATGCTGATGGTCCATTAAGCTATTTCTGAAAATGTACACTTTGAACATTTTGCTTGTAGTGACTACACGTGAAAGTGCTGACTTGGACATAGGCTTGGACTTAATCACTGTAGACATGAGAAAAGTCAACTTAACTAACTACAATGGTTAAAACCTTTCTTACAATGCTTCTGCTGTCAAGCAGTAAGCACAGAATCCAGCATTTACACTCAGTGGCCCTTCTAAAATTAGAGCATCTCTAATAGAAATATGACTTCACCACTCAAAAGGGCATCCCCCCTATTCAGCTGTCGGCTCAATCAAGAGCAGAAGCGAAGGAATGCTTCTTTGAAATGCTAATAGGAACTAGAAGCTTTATATCTCCACCACCCAATATCCAGCAATTAACATCAATAATTAATAACATGATCCAGATGGGTCATAATTTGGTGTGATGTTGCGTTAAAAAGAGCAGATTAGTTCATTTCACAAAGGTCAACTGGGTGTGAGGGATTTAAATGAAGCCTTCTTCTGGAAAGGTGTCAGTGTCACACATCTGCTCTTGTATCAATGTGGTTCCAAAGGAACACTAAGATACTGTAAGACAAGCCCACGTCAAGGCACAGTGGGCAAGTCCCTACAGCCACATATGGTTAACAACAGCATTCATGGTAAACAATGGTCTGTGAACAAAGGTGACATAGAGCTGTGAAGGCACATGCAAAGCATCTGCAATCTAGGACATAGCACCAATTACCACATGTAGACGGGGGTGGGGGGCAAGGTTTGACAAAGAGAGATAGATAGAGTTTGAAAGAGAAAGTAAGAAAAAGAGAGAGGGAGAAAATGGAAGATTGGGAGAGAGGAACAGAGAGAATGTTCGAAAAAGAGTTTGATAGTAGACAGTTGATAGAATACGAGAGAGTGGTTTTTAACCCATTTAAGGTTTCTTTCTAGTAACTTTACATCACATACAGGTTTTTATGCACCCACACACTGCCTTTAAAATGATTCAGACATTGAAGTAATCTTTAGGAAACCAGAAATGATTATTCTAGCATTAATCATGCCAACCTTCCCAGTCTTTTTGAGACATTTTATTTGGATTTCTAAAGAGCAGCTAGAATTTGTGAAAAAAGCAACAGAGAATATAGACTGTACTTTGACTATATGCTGTGTCTTAATCTACTGTTTGAAAAATAAGGAAGAAGCTACTGAAAAGGAGAAAGAATGAGAGAGGTAATACGGTCAAACCTAGTAGTTAAAGTCACTGCAGGAACGTGTGCCAAAGGTTCAAATAAAACAGAGGCTTTGTTTACTGAAGACTAAGGTGATGGGTCAGATAGGAACTGGGTGACCGAAACAGGTCATGAGAGCACTGAACAACCCACCAAATATATTCAATACATCTGCTCTTTGTGAGCAGAAAAGCCAGAAACTTTCCACTGGAACAAGACTTAAAACAAACCTCCTCCAAATGCCTGAAGGCACAAAGACAAAGACACTAATTGAGAGTTATTTGTTAGCATGCTGTGTTTGCTCAGAGAGAACTTGGAGTCTGTGTTCGTTCCTACTCAGGGACATTGTGTGCAATCGTAGTGAGAAGAACAGAATCATCTGAATTAAATTAAACATACAATCCAGGTGTGTCTGGGATTTAAGCATGACTACAAGAACTTGTTAAGCTTTGAAATTAAAACACACTTAACCGGGTGGAAAACTGTAACCCAGTGAGTGGAGTTTTCCCTTTTAGCAATGGTGACAAAATGCAATATGATAAAATACATCAATGTTCTATAGTTACATATAATACTTGCTATTAAACACTTGTCTAGAGTATATAGACTCACACACACAGGATAAGCAGGTGGGTCTGCTTATGGATCCCAGAGTGATTAAAATGTTAAGTAACCAAAGTGAACCCACAAAATTTCCCTTCCACTAGCCTCAACAGAAAACGTTTCACAGTTCGTCGATACAGATCAATCGCAGGGGCAGCACCTATTTTGCATTTTTGATTCGAGTTGGGTCCATCTGCCAGAGTCTAGCACACGCTGCATAAGTTTTTATTGGCCTGCTTTCAAACAGGGCAAGCTGCCATGGCTTAACATGCTCTGTGGTGAGGCAACGGAATCTGAGATTGGCGCTATCGCAGTAAACCTCGCTGCCATCCAAATGATGAAATAGGATTTTCTTTTATTAAGTCCGCAACACAAGCCCTCTGGCTTGTTCCGTCCCTTCATACAGCGTTTATGTAAAGCAGACAGAGAGCAGAGCAGCCTTACAAGTGTTTTCACTTAGAGGTGGAAGCCCTGTAAAACAGAGACTGTGGAAATGTTAAGATCTCAGCAGGAAGATGAAAGGAGTCCCTTGTCCAGAGGGGGTGTCATGTGAAATCTTCAACACGCGCTCAAGAGCTGTTCATCATGTAACACTTTGGGGGAACAGCTCTCTGGGATGATACGTGGCAGTGGGCCTTGCCAAGTTGGCCGGTGGGTGTAAGTAAGCACAGCACTGTGCAAAAGACAGACATCCCCTTTTTAGTTTTTCAGCACAAGGCTTAAAACCGCAGTCCAAGTCACAATCCAAATCATCCTAATCACTTTCAGTGATCCCGAGGTCTGTGCTCAGGATAGACGGCTTCACGTAATGTTTGTGTAATAGTGACAGCTGTGGCGATATTTCAGGTTTGCATGCTTACTCTGAGCACATATTTGCCAACATCTAAAAATTTGAAACTCACTAAGGCATTTCATTGACTTGATTCAAATGTACATCATATTTTTTTATATGAATAAGATGCCAAATTATATAAAAAGTTAGGAAAATATTTCAAAGTTGTGTTGATGTCATTTATTTCAGTCCTGTAGAAAACAAGTACATATTTGACTAAAGTCATTTCAATGTATCATTACTGTTCAGCATGTGTTGGTCCAGCCAGCCCAGGTCCTACCTAAGCCAAGCTAAGAGGGATGACTGGCTAGCTTAGCACCACTGAAGTGTTAAGCTGCACTGATCCTACAGGAAAGTTGGGTAAATTAACAGTGAGCAACAGAGCACAGTTTTAGGCTACAGCATGGACATCCCTGGTGTACTTTGAGAGTCACAGAACTAAATTCAATGATGTCTGACTATAGCCGGTATTAAAAAGAGACAAATAATAGTGACTTGTGTAAAAGGAAACTACATGTTATGCAAATCCTGCTCAAACAATTAAAGGTATGTGAGCAAAGCTCAGGATGACACTGATTATGTGTGAAGAGAGGAAATATAAATGACCTAATGAACAGTTACGCAAGGAAGCTAGATTATCTGTGAACAGATCTGACAGCGTTATGTAACATTAGGTCCAGACTGTAATCCACATGGAGACTTGGACAAGGCACATGACCCGAGCCAACCTTCCATGGCCAGACAGACTGAACACTCTGTTGTGCATAACAACAACAACAACAAACCATACACTGTAAAAATGTAATGTAATTAAACTACTTAAATCCATTATCCACATGGATAAAATAGATTACATCAACACAAATTTGTCATCCTCCTGACTGAATTACTAGCACTGTAACTTTCTTCAAACTATCATATAAAGTATTAAATCTTTGCTACACTACACAGCTCTAACAGTATATGTTCAGTACATCCTTCACTGTTGTTGGCCCCAGTTCTACGCCTGACCAGTTTCAAATTACAATGCCATTGTGACGGATGAGTCAGTATGGCTTTTCTTAAAGTTAACGCCACTCCTACAAGCAGTTCCCAGCAGTAGCTGCTCCACCGGCATGGAGCCCAAGCAGGAGCAGCTTGGAGAGATTTCAGTCAGTCCCCCAAATGATGTGGCCATGAAGGCTAAAAAGAGAACTGACCTTTGATGTGGTCGCACCGCTCGGTTTGTGTGGTTTCATGGTTTTTATGCCTACCCAGAAAAGGGCACATCAAATTACAGATGTAAAGTGCTGCTAGACCCTTATCAAACTATTCTAGCCCAACTGTTTCATTCCTTAAAGCCGTAATTAGAGTGAAAAAGTAAATATCAAGTATCCCAGGAATCCTGGAGAATCTATGGCAAGACAGCTAGGAGCTTCCCACAAGCCTTCTTCTAGCCAGATCAAGGGCCTGGTGTATATAAATAAAGAATTGATCATAACTTCCCACAAATACAGTGAACAACCACATCATTCAAGATGCAGCGTTGCTGGACCAGCTGTGCATACCACAGGTGTTAAACATGCTCAGATGCCTTCGAGGTAAGTTTGGTGGCTCAGAATGATAAAAATAACTGAATAAATAAGTAAAGTAAAAAAGTCAACTCATATCTCAGGGCAGTACTAGCATTCTTTTACAGATGCTGTTGGCCTGGGTCCAGTTCCATTTCTGCAGACTTGTGAAGAATACATGCTTGATGTCTGAGAAATCTGATTTCCCTACAAACCAAATTATTTAATTAATATATTAATCACTACTGCGTAGTAAGCTATTTACACACCATGGATGTGGCAGACCACTTGGCTTGTTGACAGTGTGAACTATGCTATATCAAAACTGCTGATCAGCACATTTTATTCATGTTTAAAGATCTAATAAAAACCTCAGTATAAATGCAACCATAAAAACAGACATAGGACATTCCTTTGAAATGATGCCAAAAACACTTTGCCTATAGAACATTTTGATGCATGATCAATTTTAAAAAATCATATTTGTCAGTGAGAAATACAAAAGTGAAAACTCCCAGACCATAAAAAAGTCTACTACGCACTGTGACTGTGAACTGAGATTCTTTACTGAAAGTAAGATGTAGTCCAGGTCTACACTTTCCAGGAACCTCCCGCTTAAAAATTAAACAACTTCCACATAATGTATGGTTCCATGCCACTTGGGCACTTGAACATTTTTCCTACAACCGTGTATACAACAGCCGTTTAGGAACCTTAATTTTTAGTATTTCAGTTGAATCTAAAAATAATGTTCAGAGGTAAGCCTTAAATTAATCCAGCAGTAACCTGTATTTGAAAAGCCAGCCCATGAAGAGTTAAGGTGTACACAAGAACATATTTTACAGAGCTACATTTACATAATTTTGCTGGTTGGTGCGATAAGCTCACTGCTGCTTCTGATCTTGCTCTTTGTGACCCTTTACCCTTCAGTGTATATACTGCTTATCATTGGAGAGAAGATAAAAGAGGACAAGTGCACACTACAAATACAGCACAAGGTCAGCACAAGTATGGATTAAACTGAAGGTAGGAAAACTTTCATAAGTACAATTGATATAAAGTTTGACCCTATATTATGTGCTTCATAAATTGTGTGGGCTTTTATCAAGTATTTAGAATCAATAACAGCATGTGTAATATAATCATCCTTTTGCAAACCTCCTTTAACACAATGCAATCCCAAACTATTCTTCCCAAGAATTCTAACTTCTATCCCTGACATATGTATACAGGCCTTGTTTTCTCACACTGTGTAGAGTGGAATACAACATTCATATTTTTCTAAAGGATCATGAACTATCAAAAATTAGTCTTTCCTATTCATTATGGCACAGCATATACACCAGTTGGACAAAGATTGGCCTAAGTAATAATTTTCTGTAGTCTTCTGCCTTCATTAATAGCCCCTTCTATGTAGATACCCAGGATATGTGCCTTTAGGTTTGGTAAATATAAATTACTCTTACTGACATTACCCTGTATGTAGACTGTACTATTTGCACTCACTCAAGTGGAGCAAATCGTCAGATTAGCCCCCTCTAAAGGCTATGTTTAAAAAGGCTAAGATTAGAGCTGAGGCAGTTTTTATTCCTTTAGTTCCAAGCAGAACATGCATCAGTTGCCTAAAATGTCCTGAAACGACAGCATTTTTAACTTGGAGCTAAATATAACTTGCAAAATTGTTTTGTGAATATGAATCGTCACTTTTCTGGTGCAAATATAAAAACATTATTAGAGGATTTCAGCGAAAAACATTTAGAAGAAAATTGTAAGAGTAGTGGTCCTTTAATATGCTCGGTGTTTGTATTTGTCATCCCATTTAGCAGTTAATATAACCTTTCATTAATAAAGAAAAAATAAAATAGACATTGTGCATTTGTTATGTTCATTGTTATATTTTTAGCTCAGGAACAGTTTTGGAACTGTACAACCTGAGGGCCGGAATAGAAAATTAAAAAAACAAATGACTGCGTGTGTCTTAGAAACCCATCATAATTCCTTTTATGATAATTTACACGACACGATTGGACAAGAAGGAAAAAGCTTCATTTGCATGACGCGATTTCATTGGTTCGTATGCCGGGATCTTCACAGTGTCGCAGCACGTACCATGTAGACAGATGTATCGTTGAGCGGTGAAATTAGTTCCAGCGTATGTGACACTGAAAATGGTATATAAATATACTAAAGACATTAAAAAAAGGCATAATGTCGAGACGTGTGCGGTATTAGCTTATTTATGAAGATTTAGTACTTTTAGGTTCGAAATATACCGTTGTTTTGTATCCGCGGAGGGATATTTGGTCCGCACACTCGTCAAAAATATTGGTGCTATAGGAGTTCGCGCCAAAACGCAGACAGACAGAGCACGACTGAGTGCAGAGGTGGAACGAACGCGTTCGCACGCCTCTCAGCGCAGCGACACTGTACATGCAGCGTGTGCCGGTGTGTTTGTTCGTCTTCATCAAGAGGACTTGCATCCGTGGAACTTAACGCTGAGGATTGTATTCGTGTATTATTTATGTTGCTGTCCTGGATCCAGCATATTGGCGATATTCTGTTTGAGAGGCCGTCGGTGCCTTTAATCAGCACCAGCACAAGTGTGCTGACATTTATTTTTGTGTTTTGAACTCACCTTTACCTTTTGCCAAGAACTAACCACAAAGAAGCAAAGCACAGGATTTCTCTATTTTCTACGAGTTTTTCTTACGTGTGTTGAAATATGTTGCTGTCGAAGTTCGGCTCTTTCTCTCATATCTGCAGCCCGAACAGCATTGATCTGCCGGTCAAGATTCAGCTCCAGCCTGGTGAGTCCTGCAGAGACGACAGGGGGAAGGACTGAATGTGGCATCGTTAAACATTTGGACGTCTTGGGCAGGATCTTCAGGGGCAATAGCAAAGGCTATATAATCATAGATAAATACTTGGATTAACAGTACTTTTACTTGAATAATGTCAGAGCAATTTTCGATGATCGGCGATCATCAAGATTGATTATATGAAGATTTATAGTCGCCATCAGTTAAAATAGAGCCTTAGTATTTAATGATCTCCGTTTCTCTTGCCGTGAGCACGCCTCTACAAGCAAATTTACAGTGACGTGTGAGAGAAATGCTGTTTTTGTTTTCTTCTATTCTCATAACTACTGGAGTCTCTTATTTTTACAATGACCCCACGTTATCAGACTGAATTGGGTTTATTACTTTGCGGTTTGCTGCGGCTGGGTCCCAGGCGGACCCTGCTCTCTGGAGCTGTTACAGGTCTCAGTGCATTGTACCGATCATACGGTGATATACGAGACACTGTTTCGTTTGTTTTGGCTTTTTATTATCCAATATTACACTAAACGACCAGAAACCGAGCTGATGGGTCTATTTTTGGGTCCAGCTGGTGATTTCAATTGAATAAGTCCTAAGTTCATTAGGCTTATGTTGTTAAAACTATTATGAACCCGCTGCCTCTGCTTTGCTGCCCGTGTTTTGGTTTGTGTTATTGCCACAGTAAGAACACGTAAAAGCACAGGGAATATAGACCTGATTAACTGGAGTGCTAAAGATAGTAAAAAGGACAACTCAAAACTGAAAATGTATGTTGATTCTGTCCACCTTTAATCTCGTTTTGTCAGTATTGTTGTCATCTTGACTAACGCTATCTCCGGCGGGTTAGCAAGCTAGTGATAACCTAACGGTTACTATGGCGTTAGTCGTGGATTGTCAACAAAACTGAACGTGTACGAAAAAATACGATGTAAACTGACTTTTTGTCCACATTTCTATTTTTTTTTTTCAGTGAAAATGGAGCCCGAACCATTTGAGAAGGTTTACCAGGTCGGCTCTGTGCTCGGAAGCGGCGGGTTTGGGACAGTTTACGCCGGCAGCCGCGTCTCCGACAGTTTACCGGTAAGAGGCGACCCGCTTTCTCACAGCTGCGGAGCTGCCTCGCTCTGACTTCAACGTTTTCAGACAAGATGTGTGGAATTGACTTTTTGTCCTTTTTTAGGTCGCAGTCAAGCATGTGGCGAAGGAGAGAGTCACGGAATGGGGCACTATTGTAAGTATGCTGAGCCTTTTTCATGTTATTAGTGCAGCTCCAGAAAGTCAATAAATCCTCTCCAGTGTTTTGTTCCAACCGCATGGCTTCTATCACTGGATCAAAGCAGCAGTGGGGTTGCCCACGCGGTTGTCCTGGCACAGGTCGGGATTGTTACCTTTCTGGAGCTGGAGTGCTCATCGTTAGATATAAATGTGAATAATGAGAGTTTTAGTGTTAAAAATCTGTTTTCTTTCTCTCTCTGTCTCTGCCAGAATGGTGTGATGGTGCCTTTGGAAATTGTGCTGCTGAAGAAAGTGGGCTCCTCATTTCGAGGTGTTATTAAGCTGTTGGACTGGTATGAGCGTCCTGATGGCTGGTTGATTGTCATGGAAAGGCCAGAGCTGGTCAAGGACCTATTTGACTTCATCACAGAGAAAGGAGCCCTGGACGAGGCCACTGCGCGGGGCTTTTTCCGCCAGGTGCTGGAGGCCGTGCGCCACTGCTACAGCTGCGGTGTGGTGCACCGAGACATCAAGGATGAGAACCTGCTGGTGGATCTGCGCACTGGAGACCTCAAACTCATCGACTTTGGCTCGGGGGCCTTTCTCAAGGACACTGTGTACACTGACTTTGATGGTAAATAGCTCAGTCTACCTTTTGGAATTTGAAAGAATGGCATGGGGTTTCTTCATGTATGTCTCTTGTTTGGGATTATGTTTTAATAAAAATGCTTTTGCTAGTGGAGCAGATGTTGAGTTAAACAGGGGTTTCTCCAGCAATATAGTGATAGGGAAGTTTATTTATTTACCCACAGCTAGTCCACATGGGCATTAAGCAGAAATTGAGAACCACTGATTTCACAATTTAAATTTATGCTGAATAATGCTTAGTATTTTTCTGCTGAGGATCCATTATATTTTCTGTTGACATTTTTAAAACCGTTTTTGCTATGCACATCTTGTCTTTCCTTAGTAAACACAATTAGATCCTTAAAATAACTTCTGTCAAGGATGCTTGCATTTTAACGTCAGCCTTTGAAGCTTTAATGGAGCAGAAAAACACACGAAAAGGTTGATTTTAAACAGATAGTGTGCCACGTAACAGCTGTGTGTTTTGAAACCTGAGAGGGCAGGTCACGTGACGGCTCACGTTGCTCTTGTGGTTTGTTTTTGGCTCCTCCTGCCCCTTTTGTGGAGGGGTGAGACTGCTGTGTGGAGGAGCAGACAGCTGAGTTAGTAGTGATGTGGCCTTTTTTGCTCCCAGGGAGATTTTTTTTTTCCCTCTTTCTTTCTTTTGTTTTGGCCTTTTAATGCCGAGCTAGAATCTTGATGGAGGGTCTGAGTCAGCTGCAGCGTTGGCACAGTGAATGGGGAAAGGGGGGGGTTAGAGAGGGCTATAGTGACATCTCTGTGTATATGACTCATTGTTTATTGTTTCTGAATCCCGCCTCCCAGGTACGAGAGTATACAGTCCGCCTGAGTGGATTCGTTTCCATAGATACCACGGACGCTCAGCAACCATCTGGTCACTAGGGGTGCTGCTGTATGACATGGTCTGTGGAGACATTCCCTTTGAGCAGGATGAAGAGATCCTCAGAGGACGCCTTTACTTCAGACGGCGAATCTCTGAAGGTGTGTATGGAAGCCTTATTTTTAGCAGTCCCTTTCAAACTTTATGAAAAATACTAACAACAAGCCTACGAGTCTTACCATAGTCTAATACACAGCAGGGGTAAACAGTTGCTAATTACATAATGTCTGTATTTCCTAGATTGTCAGCAGTTGATCAAGTGGTGTCTGTCACTGAGACCCTCGGACAGGCCCTCGCTGGAGCAGGTATTTGAGCACCCATGGATGCGTCCTGCAGAAGATTCAAAAACAGAAGAAAGTGACATTCGGCTTCGGACCATCAGCACGGACAGTTCCAGCATGAGTTCAAGCAAGGAGAGCCTCTGAAAAACGGACGTTTTGTGGAGAGGATGGGACTCAAAACATTTATTTCTAATCTGCTGCCCTGCCATCACCAGGCTTGCAGATTCTTCTGTTTTTCCTTTTGTAGGGAATCATAATTTATTACAGTTTGCTCTTCCTTTGTATATTATTTTGTTCTTTTTTATGAATCATAAATCGTTCCCTGTTGGGAAACATTTGCTGTTTGGGCGGACTTACCAGCACTATTTATTATATCATTGTTGTTGTTGTTGTTATTATTATTATTACTACTACTACTACTACTTCTTTTGTTACTAGGCTGGTTTATGCATCTGGAAAGCCTCCTACACAGATTTGGCTGCTCTCATAGAGCTTGGAGAATTTTTATTTAAATGTTTTAATTTTTGATTTGGAGTGCCTTTTTGAAAGCTGCTGTTTGGGGGCTTTCATCATTGGTTTAATATTTTTATTATTATTATTTTTTATTTTTATTTTTTTTCCTTAAGCGGGTCTGGACGTTTGCACAGCAGCTGGCGATGGCTTTCATCGACCACTGTGTGAAAATTGACCAGCCACCTTGGGGAGAGGGGGCTTACAATGGGGAGGGGGTGACCAATAGAAATACTTGAAACGCACTCACTTGCTGCGTCTCCTTCTAACGCTGCTCAGTCACAGTTTAGCCTATATAGTTTGTCTGGAAAGAAAACTGTTCCTCTTTTGTTTCTCTTTTTTCTGAATGTGTATAGAGATTCAGTATAACTGCTATACCTTCTAAGGGTATATAAACACCTCTCTCCTCTCCTCCTCACTTTTCTGGTCCTCATCCCACTGCTGATACTACATTTGGCCTGGCTCCTATCTTATGGGGGGGGGGGCCTGGGTGTGAAAATGCACAATCAATGCAATATTCATGATTTTTTTTTTTTAAATAAATAATCTTGTACAGTGTGTTTTTTTTTTTTTTTTTTTTTTTTTCTCTCTGTACAGTTTTTCTTTTTTGAATTTAATTTATTTGTAACATGTAGACATTCCACACTCTGTGGTTATTTATTTTTATTTATTGTCCATGCTTAAATCCCAAATTTTGCATACATTTATATGGCCTTTTGTTTGCATTCCTGTTATCTTTTTTTTTTTTTTCTACATTTGGACAAGAGATGGTGGATGCACTGAAGCTGTTGTCAATGTAAAAACGGAATAAAAACAAGGTTTACTTAAATTGGAAGAGCTATGAATGTTTTTTAACTTCTCATTGGTTGGTGGTTGCCTTAAATTGGAGAAGCTGCATTTGATGTTTAAATTTTTCTTGTTGCTTGCCTTGAGACGGCAGTTTGTTGTCATTTGTTCCAGGTCCCTGTAATCTCCATTTGCTAATTGGGCTGTCCTTATCACTCTCTCCTTAGTCCAGAGAGAAGTTCTCTCTCTCTCTCTCTCTCTCTCTCTCTCTCTCTCTCTCTCTCTCTCTCTCTCTCTCTCTCTCTCCTATAGTCAAATCTGTATTGACTTTGAAACACAATGGAGATCCTATTTTTATACAAAAAGGTTTCAATTAAACTCTTATTTGTTCAGAACATTTTGTTGTCGTTCATTGCTGTGATAGAGGCTTATATGGAATGGTCAAAGGGGTTTATTTTCGTGTTGTAGCCTAAAAGGTGCAGACTAAAAGTGTGTGTGGTAGACATAGTAATAAATGAGCTTCGGGTTTATGAAACGTGTATAGTAAAGTGTGAGTCACTTGTCTTGGTTTACTGGAAACATTGAGAATGTTACTGTCTGCTGTTTTTTCCTCTTAATTATGAAACCTGAAAACTCAATCCCGCAGCTGTGCCAGCAGACGGCATTTAACAAATTGCTTTTCCATCTAATAGTCTCCATAACACGAGTAGTTTAATTATTAGTCGTGTGTCCGGTGAGTAACAGAACCCTGACAGGTTCCAGTGAGTCAGTTTGTTTTCCATCAACTGAGGGGCTGTGATCTGATGAGGACATGCTGCCCCTTGTGGTGAAGTATGGCAATCGCTGTTTGGGTTGTAGTAACAGGGTTAATACACTTGAGGTCCGTTCCTCAGGTTAAACCATTCTAAACATAGCGTCATTATTTATAATGTCTTTAAATTTCATTCTAAATTTGTCGAGAAGTTAATCAGCGTTTGAATACAAATGATATATAAAACTCCACAGTAGTGAGTCGCTCTGTGTGATGTCTTAAACACACTCATGCTGACATATTTTACCCAGATTTCTAAATTAAATTCCCATTCTTCAAAATGCTACTTAGCCAGGGATTTTCAATTACGGTCTCGAATATGAGTACGAATATTTTATAAACCTTGGAACTCTGAACAGATGTTCTCCTTGGAAGAAAAATGATGTAGTTCAAGATGAGCCTCAGAATTTAAATTAGGCAGTTGTGACTTCACCTATACCAACATGTGTTTTGGGACTGTAGAAGAAAAACAGAGCACTCGGAGGAAACCCACAAGTCACAAGAAGAACACACTGACCTCCCTATAGACAGTGACCAATAGAATGGAGCCGTGTGGCCGTGACACTACCTGTTGCGCCTCAATGCCTCCAATGATGCTTTCACTAGGATGCAAGGAGGATAAAGTCCATGTAAAGTCAGGGATAAATGTTGCGGGTGTTTGCATGCACACATACAGCCCCGCCAGGTTTTTGAGTTACATGTGTGAAAGATGCTATATTAAACACACAATTCTTAACTTTTCTATTCAAAACCAAACCTTTCAGATAATCAGCTGCATATGCCATATGGTGTGTGGAACAGAATCAGACTGAGAGAAAATGATGCTGCTCTTGCTTAATCTTTAGCATCTGCCCATTGGCTTCCATTATAAGCATGTTTTGAGTCATTGAGTTTTCTCTTGTCTGTATTTGACCATATGAAACAGATTCAGAAGCTGGAGATTATAGGCTTACATTTTGCAATCCTTTAAGTCCTGTGTATATGATCTCTGCTATATTCATGGTACACGTACTGTTTACAATATCAAATACCATTCACTAAGCTTTGTACTCAATATAGTATTAAAGGGGTAAGATGGAAACAGTAATTTCCAGTGGTTTGATGTGAAATACTATGTATCTATTATAGAGATCAGAATAGTTCACAGAGGTAGTAAAGAGAACCAGGTGTTTGAAGTTGTATTGCCTCTACTCATAGTTATGACTTAAAACGTTTATGAATATATTTTATAAGACTGTATTACATTTTCTGGGATGAAGTTTTGAGTAGCTTTTTACTCAAAAAGAGCCCCCCACCCCAAAAAAAAAAAAAATTACAGTCTTTTCTCTTTATTTTAGTCCCTTTATTGACCTCCTTAGGGAAATTATTAACACACAAAATTCTTCACAATTCTTCACAAACACTAATGGCAGTGAACACATACACAACCAGAGCAGGGGGCTGCCAACCACTTCAGCGCCCAGGGAGCAGTTTGAGGGTTAGGTGTCTTGCTCAAGGACACTGCAGTCGTGAATGAATTTTTCTTTGCCGGTCCCTGGAATTGAACCGGCCTCAAGCTCCTTCGTTTCTTTTTTTCAGCACAGCCGGGGTGTAATGGCTGAGCATCGCCTTGGGTGAACCACCTTTGTGATCATGGTGGAACAGAATTACCTGGCAGGGTGGAACTTACCCTGCCAGGTAAGTATTTCAGTACTGAGAGTTAATAAATGGCAATATTTGTATTGCAGATATCGCAACTTCTGCTTCTCCTCTCCGCCACTTTAAAGAAATCTGAGACAGTGAGATTCTCTACAATTAATCCTTTTGCATTAAAACAGCCTGAATGGCTTTGTTTACAGCGCAAAGAGAGAACTGTGTAGAATTTTAGAAAAAGTGGTGAAATTCCCCTTTAAAATCTTTTTTACAAGATGGTCCTTATTTGGAAACCATGTTTGGAAAATGAGTGTGGAGGACCTCGGCTTAGGTCGTGTTCTCACTTTGAAGACTAAGTCCAAGAACCCTTATTGTAAGAGTAAAATTCTACTGGAAAATGTATTATCAAAATAAATTATGGTTGTGTGATTATTTAAATGCAGACTTATTTGTTTGTTTTGCTTTAACTGATGATTTTGTATTATTTTGTGACCCCAAGGCAGTAGCAAGACGATGACATCTGTTGGGAAATTAAAGCCCAGAGTAAGACTCATTGTCTTTGAGCCCCGGGGTTTTTGAAATGTAAATGGCCAAGTTATCTGGATCAGGAGGCCTTCTGTTACAGAGGAGAATGATCTCTGTCTTTGTTTTACCATAAAACAGCCATTAAACTCAGGCATATGCCTCTTTCTTTCTCTCTCTCTCTCTCTCTCTCTCTCTCTCTCTCTCTCTCTCCCCCTCTCACTCGCTGGCTCTCAGTTCAGATCTTATCGAAGGGGTGTCTTATGTCATAATTCTGTGCTCCTTAATTAGATGAAGACCAAATGAATAAATCATCTGTAAAATGTTTGCTCTTCCCTGCGCTTAGAAACAGAACTCAAGACCGAGGTTTAATGAGATCCATCAACGATTACCTTGTTTCTATTTAATGCTATTTGACATGGCAAATCTGCCGTAAGCATAGCTACAAATATATATGGGAGCAGCTGTGGCTTAATACAGGGACAGCCATGGCCTAATGGGTAGAGAAACAGGCTTGGGACCAGAAGGCCTCCGTTTTGAGCCCCACAGCCAGCAGAAAAAAATGGAGGCTCCACATCCACAGCTGATGTGTGCTCACTGCAACAGATTGATTACATGTGGAAGACACATATTGTTGTCCCTGGAGCAATGACAAATAAATGCATATTTACATTTATATACCCGAAGCTTGCACTGAATAAAACAGTCGTAGCTGGTCAGTCATTTGCACAGTGATTTTTTTTCTGCTTGCCTCTGAATGTGAATATTAAATGAGTGACAGTCTGAGTGCTGGCTCTCGTTAGCACAGAGAATCGGGCCTGGAGATCAGGAGCCGATCTGAAATCTCTTTACTTCACACTGACAACCTGACAGAGCAGGAGGAGGAGGCCAGATGGGCCTGCGGACCCTCGGAGTGAACAGACCGAGAGGTGGGTGGCATATGAGCAGCTAGAGACTACAGCAGCATGGAAAGAGAAAACAAAGGAAAAGAGAGAGCGGGAGAAAATAGAAAATAGAAATAGAGAGCGAGAAATAAGGAAAGAAAGAGCAAAGGAATGTTACAGACACAGAGAGAGGTAGAGGGGAGAAGAAGTAGAGGGAGAGAAGAATGACAAAAAGTATACAATGAGAAAGAACAATAAGGAAGAGAGTTCAGAGCAAAGAAAGTTTAGGATAGAAACTGAGAGAGGTTCAAGAAGAGAAACTAGAAAAAGGGAAAGAAAGAGCAAAGGGATGTTACAGACACAGATATGAAGTAAGACAGAGTAAGGAAAAAGTCCAAGTAGAGGTACAGCAACAAAAGATGAGAAGGGGTTGGGGGGTACAAATGTGATGTCAGAAACTGTGAGTCCTAACCAGAATTAACATCTTGTTCCAGTTGTTATAATCTTTTTTACAAGATGCTTTCATTGTTTACGGCTGTGGCTGGCTCTGGTTAGTGGAAGGAGGCGAACATGAAGGAGCTGATTGTTCTTGTGCACAGGAGCAGATGGAGTGCAGTGCGTAAATACGATGCAAACAGAAGAAAACAAAAAAACGGTGCATGAAGGCATATGAAAGAAAGAGTGACAAGCCAGGTCATAAAGACCTGACTCTTTGTGTTCTGACTTGCTTCACTGCTGTTGCCAGGCTTTCCTTCCACACAAACAGAGTGTAAAGAGAAACGCTAATAATATGTTGGAGCACGTCAGCATGACACATCAGACGCATGATGTCAGCTCGTCTCGGGGATGGAGAAGTTGCTATGTATTGGATTAAAGTGCAATTTCCTCTTTTGTTCGGACACACAAGCTACTATAACTTCAATGACAAATATTAGGATTCCCCCTCTTGGGAAGTTCCCTTGATTTTAATTTGACTGCCAAAAACACTAAAGGAAGAATGTAATGAACAATAAATTGATCATGCGCTTAGATTTAAGCACTCGACTGTTATGCAGTGCAGCAAGCAAGTCAGTGGATTCAAAATGTCAAGACGACATGAGGATGAATGGATTGCAGAGAAGAACAGAAACCCTTTGCTCTTTTAAACCGACCTCAAAGGAATATTTACTTGATACTATTTTTATGTCAAGAGCAAAGACATTGTGCATTCTGTATTTAAAAAAAAACCCTCAGATGTACACAGATCCATAAGAGAGCAAGCATGTGTCATCCATGCCACATTCACACAAGTAGAAATACATTTGCTTGTGCTTATTGCGTATAATACAAGACTAGGCTCATATCTCTTGAAGGAGTTCAAGTATCTTGTGTTCTTGTTCATAAGTGAGGGGTAAAAGGGATTGTGAAATTGACTGTAGGTTAGGTGCAGTTAGGCGGTCGCTGTACTAGACTGTTGTGGTGAAACATAAAGCAACATCAACTCTTACAAGCGCAACACACACTAACATTTCACCACCACATCAGTGTCACTGCAGCATTGAGGATGATCCCCCAACCAAATCATACCTACAATGTGGGTGTCCTGACCATTGAAGAAGAGGGTGAAACAGGATGAGAAAGTTTGCAGAGAAACAGGTGGACTACAGTGTGTAATTGTAGAACTACGAAGTGCTCCTCAGTGGTGTTAATAAAATGGAAAATGAGCGTAGATACATCTTCATATAGGTAGGTTTTCGTATTCCTGTGATTGTTCAGTGTATGTTCAAGTGTAAGTGCAAAATGAAGCTCAAACTTGATACTCCTTGTGTGCCTGCAGCTTACTATCTGCAACATAGTGAATGCTATGTACGCATATATTTTACTGTAACTTTAACGGTTAATGATTCAAGCAAAGTCAATCATACAAAGGATAGACAAAGCAAGCATCTCTGTACTTGTTCTGCTGTGCTCTAACCCTGAGGGCTCCTTCAGAAGCTGAGTACAGTAGGGCTCCAGGAACAAAAAAAAAATCAATCAGGAGAGCACAGTGAAGCTCATTGTGGGCTCATTATTGTAAATAAGAACGAATGTTTCCTTCCCTTGGAAGTATTCTCTATAAACAAGGGCTCGGAAAGAAGCAATGACTAACCCTCCTCCAGATGTAATAACAGGGTCAAATGCAAAGCAGTAATCATGGAGCGAAATGGAGAGGAGCTGTTTATTGTGCTGTTAAAATGGAAGGAATGTCTTCGTGGTGCCCCCGGCGAAGCCAGTTGTGGTATGATGAGCAGTTATTGCACAAGCAAAAGGCCTTTGCTTTGTTGGTGCAGTTATTCGTGTACTGTACGCTGGCAGTGTTTTATTGTGCACATAGGACAGACAGGCTTATGTCCTCCATACAAAACACAACACTGCCTTTGCATCTCCTTATTTTAATTAGCTCATATGATCCATAATTAATAAATGATCATCCCATGCGTCCCATTTGATTATTACACTAGCAAGATTATTTGCTAGTGGTTTGCATACACCCTCTGGTTCCCAGAAAAGCTATCTGTAAAGTGTTATTTATGCAACAATTACATATTTATTCATTTACATATACATTGATGAGTCATGACATTAAAATTACCTTCTTGTTTCTATACCATTTTTCCAGCTCCACTGACCATATAAGTCCACTTTGTAGTGCTACAATTACAGACTGTACTCAGCTAGTCCAACTATTGGCCACCTTCACCAACTTCTTCAATGGTCAGGACACCCATAGTACCAGGTATGGTCTGGGTTGTGGATCTCTCTCAGTGCTGCAGTGACACGGACATGGTGGTGGTGTGTTGTGCTGGTACGAGTGGATCAGACACAGCAGTGCTACTAGAGTTTAAAACTCCTGTCACTGCTGTTCTGAGAATATAGCCCACCAAGCAAACACATCAAGTCAACAGCGTCTAGCCGACAGTGTCCTCTGTCCACTGACTAGAGAAGACAAATGCAAACTGCAGAAGTTGATGAGCTGCCTCTGACTTTGCATCTACAAGGTAGACCAATGAGGTAAATGGGTGTACACCCGTGTTTAAGGCATTACTCCAGCAGAACTCCAGATGATTTATAGTCTGTATTTGTAGAACTACAAAGTGCACCTATATAGTAACTGGAGCTAATAAAATATTAACAATTAGTGTAGGTTATTTGAATGTTTTGGCTCATTGGTTGAATATGAATTAATATACTTTGAGGAAGATATGCTCACTTGGTATATAACGTAGCAGCACTTCAGGGCAGTTATTTCAATTAATAGAAGACCATGCTCCTATCTCTTTGAATAGGGAGATGATTCATGAGATGAAAACAAATTTAAAAGGGTTCTTTTGTGGAACTATACAGAACATTAGCTAGAGGGTCATTCCCAGAAGCATTACATAACACTTTTGATTTCAAAATTAATGTGACACGAGCAGGTGTCTACAATCTTCTGGCCATATTCTTTAACTGTTTACAGTTGATAACAAATACAGACACCACTTTCACAAAAGCACAGAGCTCACAGAACCAGAGCTTAGGCCGTGGTGGGCACAATCCAAGGCCATAAATCAGGCCAAAAATGGAAACCTTTAAAGCCGGAAGATACAGAGTCATGGAATAACTTCTCTGAGCCTTTGAATATAAAATGGCCTTATAAAACAAATGCGCCTCTCTGTGTGTGGTGGACAGAACCCATGGCAACAGTAAATTGGAGCTCTGTGTGTGACCCAGTTAGGAAGGGTTGTGCGTTTCCAGATGGTTGCGTCCGTGCTCCTCTGCTGGTTGCTGCTTGAGGGAGCTCCCCCTCAGTGAGAGAATCAGCAGATAAGTGAGTTCCGTTCTGCCCTCTTTCTCCCTCGGTTCACCATGTTCCTTCCTTTCATGAGACTCCTCGTTTTTAGACTCTACCACTCTTTCAAAACCTCTCCTTCGCTACTCATCTGCCCAAAGGAGTGAAAGACCTCCATCTGTTTCCTCTGAGAACATCCAGTGATTGCTAATGTCCCTCATTTCCATGTAAATGTCTCTTCTGAATGAAACTCCAAGTCAAATCTTTCCTCTTCTAAGTACTTACAATATGTGAGCAAGAGTGTGTGGACACTTACTCATCCAAAATTTCTTCTAAAGTGAAGGGTGCTAACAGAAAGTTTGTCCTCTTTGCTCCAGTAACAGCTCCTACTCTTTGGGGAAGGCTTAACACTAGATGTTAGAATATTATTGTGAGGATTTTAGCTACTAAAATATTTGTGAGATCAGGTACTGGTGTTGGATTATAATTTCTGGATTACAAACACCATAGAGTTTCATCTGCTCCGAAACCCAACACTTGATGAATCTCATTTCTTGTCTTGCCACTTAGAACTGCGTTATAATCTTCCTCTACAAAACAGGACAACCTTTTAAGAGCCTGACACTTTATCAGAACACCAAAAAGTGCTCTGCCAGTTTGTAGTGACATCAGAAAAGGATTTTATTCATTCAATGTCTATAAACACTTATCCAGTCACTTGGAGCAGGGCTCAAACCGACAACCCCAGGACCCTGGAGTTGCGTGACAGAGACTCTACCTTCTGTACCACCGTACCTAGGCAAAATGGAGGCGTAGGTCTAAGGGTGAAATGGGATTCAACCCTTTCTCATTTTTGTCATTAGTGTATTCGACTACTTTAAAGGAGACCTATTGTGAAGACATGTCCTACTGAGCAAACATTGCTTATATAATCTCCACATTAAAGCATTGAATGAAATGGGATGCTCTGGAGCAGCTGCCAATGAGTTTAACATCAAAATGGTTAATGTTAACCACGAGGAAGTGGGATATAAATCCTCCACCACAGGACACTACAGTGTGGAGTGACAGAATCCCACCCAATGTCTTTGCAATGAGCTGGAGTTGCATTAGTGATCCTGAGTTAAACGTCCAACAACAGTACAGACGTCATTAATGTTCTCATGGCTGACTGCCATCAAATACACCTAGCCTCAGCGCAATCAAAACCAAGTGTGTCAAGTGCTTGTTCTTGTTGTTTTGGCAGCCATGAACCATCACATTGAGATTCTGAAGAATAAGCCTTCAGGTTAAGGCGTTCAAGTAACATTTAGTATTCTTGTAGAAAAACAGAAGAATGGAGACCGATTACCATTTCAGCATTTGTGTTGCTAGAACTTGTGCTCTCTTTCTAACACAAGTAGCATGTTTCACAGAGCCGTGATTAGAATGAATTTTGACATAAAGAGCACTTGACCAGCAGAGCCTAACAAATCCTCTGTAAGTGTTGATGAACTAAAGCCAGTCAGGTCTGGGCTGCATCAAACGACTGCTCTCTCTGTGAGAGAATGGAAGCTGCCATGTTCTAGAGTCCTGAGGACAGAAGTAGCTGTATGATGTTCCAGCAAATGACAGAAACAATATGGTCCCACTGCTAAGTATAAAAACAACTACAGTCATTTTGATGTATTATAATAATGTTGGAAAAAAACTTGAGGACAATTCAGGTCAAATTAAGGGGGGAATATTTGTTATTATGCTATGGGCTTTTTAGACACCCAAGGATGCTTTACAACCAACACTGCGCAGTAAAGTTTTCCTTTCAACACTCAATTAACACACACACTAGTGAGAAGCGGCAGCCAAAGGCGCACAGCGTAGTCTCAGCCAGGAACGAATGACCACCTGGAGGACTGTATCAAGCACTAGGGGATTACTCAGGATAGACTGCTAATCCATATCTGGGCATGCGCACATACAGACATTCAGACACATACACACTCATTCACTTACTCCAGGACAATTATTTCTTTATTTCTTTATTTATTTATATAATGGAATAGCCAATTAACCTAACCTCCATGTTTTTGAAACCCATGCAGACACAGGTTTTTCAGTTAAATATAACTTAATTAATTAATTATGAGGTTAGGTAATCCACTTGCATAAGGACAGAGAAGGTAAACATGAAGTAAGGGAAACAACAAAGGTTAAAGTGAAAATGGGGTTAAAACAACCATTCAAAAACCAACATGGTAGACCATGTTCTAGTCAGAACAAGTAAGAACAATATTTATCATCAGTGTAGACTAAAGTGAGAATTGGAGAAAAAAAAAGAGAAATGCTGTTGTCATATATTAAAAAAATAATAATTAATTTCAACCATCAGATCTGTCACTAGAATTAAGCACAATACATTTTTATACTGATTCTTTGCTCACAGCTTCAAAGTCTGCCATTGTACAATTATATCACTGCCATTAATAAACTCTCTGATGTCTATGCGCATGCTTGTATGTCATGTTTGTGTTTTATTTGTAGTTGGTTTTGTATTTTCTGATTATATAATTTCCACTGAAATATGCTGTGAAAAATATAAATCTATAATGAACACATATACCTTAATACAGGTTTTGTTGTGTCTATGTTTTAGTAAGATGTGGCTTGGGGGGATGGTTTTGTTGGCCTCACCCAGCTGAATCTCCCAGTAGAGGTCATTTGTCCCATCTGAGCCCACCGCCTCAATACGTAGCAACATGTCCGTTTAACCATCATCACCATTACTGCCTTCCTCCTCCTCATCACCAATCTCCCAGTGGAACTAACACCGAGCAGCACAGGCAAGCACTGACCCCTGCGAAGGCCAGTGGAGCGTGAATGACCTCTTGGGATGGAGTGCAGGCATGCTGACACTTTCGGGCCACACAATCTCTAACCACTAGCATCCTCTCTTATATCAGCACCTTCATCCATTCCACAGCAAGCATTCACAGGTCATGACCCACTGACCTTCAGCTTCGTTCTCAGAGCATTGTCCACATAGAGTTCACCATAAAACCATGGTCACAGGCTGTACCGCTCTGTTTACTTCTCTGTTGACAACTGACCCTTTAGCGTTCCTCTGAGCTAAAACGAAGTGTCTTACCAGATTGTTTATATAATCACCTGTCCCTAAACTGCCACAACGTGAGATTGTTTTCGGTTGCCATTTTATTTACAAAGCCGAGCAGATACTGAGCCAGGCTGCTATTGGTGTCAGCTTTCTCCCACAGAGAGCTATTTCCTCTAAACACTGCCCAGTGCTCCCAGGAAGCTTGAGTTATTGTTTATCACAAGGATATGTGCGTAATCGAATCGTTTGAGCTGTCATATTTAGCCCACAAAGGCGAGATTCTGCTATCCCTTACCTTTTTGTTTACAGAATCTGTGTAAGGTGGCCTAACTCAATAAGTTCCTCTCATATGGAAGCTGAACAGGTTTCAGCAGGAACATGCTGTTCTACAAGGTGACTCCGTTTACCTCCAAACAATAAGTTCTCATTGTTCCCAAATTTCTTGCAAAGGACACGTGACACTCAAAACCAGAGTTTTGCTGGAATAAATCAACACTTCCACCTCTTTCTGTGAATAAGAGGGGGAGGGAAAGTTTAGTGGATATCAGGAACACCCACCTTGCACATTGAATGTTTGATATTACTGAATGTATAAAAGATAATATGTGCCGCTCTAAAAATAAAAAAACAACCAACAGAAATGGATCACCACAGAACTAGTGCTGGTCACATTATGTGAATGCTTGTACAATTCTCTGGACATAGTAGACATGTATGTGTGTATATGTGTGGTGATAGTATGAGTGTATTAGGTATGCCAGTGTTGCTACAGTTTTTACACATAGCAGTATCACTGCTAGTTTACAAACCAAATATATTCAGCTATAGTGAATGTGCTATAGTCTTTGAGCATTTATTAACTGTATTACTTCTGATGGTGTAACAGACAGCAGCAACACAGGTTCAAAGTCTCCCAGGTACCCTCTGGGTGCTGCAGTTTCCTCCCACAATCCATTGAGTGTGTAATGTCCTACAATGAGTTGTTACCCTGTCCATATTGTGTGCCTTGCCCCCAATGAGTTTCATACATTTTAAAATCTAAATCTTGGATCCACTTTCTAGTTAGTTATCTTAATTAAACACTTCTTGGACCTTGGACATGTGGTGTCATGTCAAGCGCCATTTCTAACAGTGATTATAAAATACAGGCAGCAGGTAGTGTCTCTGTCACACAGCTCCAGGGTCCTGTGGTTGTGGGTTTGAGTCCCACTCCGGTTCACTGTCTGTGAGGAGTTTGGTGTGTTCTCCTCTTGCCTGCCAAGGTCCAAAAACACACATTGGTAGATGGATTGGCGACTCAAAAGTGTCCGTGTGAGTTGCCTTGTGAAGGACTGGCGCCCCCTCCAGGGTGTGTTCTGGCCTTGCGCCCAGTGATTCTGGGTAGGCTCCGGACCCACTGCGACCCTGAACTGGATAAGCAGTTACAGACAATGAATGAAATGAAGAGGAATGCACTCTCTTAGGCCTTGGAATACTTTTTTCTCTGTCCAAACTAGACAGAATCAGAAAATGACCAAAATCTATTGTAATCTATCAAAGATCTGTCACATACATATGAGATTTACATCATTTGAGATAAATAGCCAACTACTGTTTTGTCTAGTACTTACTATAAAATACCATATGTGTTCGTCAGGGCATGGTTAGAGCAGATGTGGTTTCACATTTTGGATCCATATATCTTTTGGTTCCTTTAAATTAAAAAAAAGTTAAAAAAGGTCAAATACAATAGTAACAGTAGCTTGTGAGAGTGACGTTATGTTTATTGTTCCGCCCATCATGAGGGATCGTTCTGTACTTGTACCCTCAGCTGCATGTTCCATCTGCCCAGACCAGCAGAATACTCCCAGAACAGGTAATCTATAAACCGAAACATGTGTTCCGTGTCGTGTAAGAGGGGCAAATGCTGACTTAGAGTGTGAGGGTTTTCTGAGGATACTTTACAGCAAAGTAGGTCAAATGAAATGTGGTCATTACATAGAAAAAAGACAGACTCTGAAAATAAGAGGACAAAGCTGCCCTACTTTCTCTCTCTTGCATAAGATAAAATTTTTGTTTACAAAAATGGACTTGCATTGGCGAGGGGTAAACACAGCTTAACACTTGAATCAGCAGTAACCTGTGATTTCTGAAGTAATTAGGCTTCTCAGCTACTTCTCTAACAGATCAGGAGTTCCAATGTAATAAATCACAGTAATCCTATTTAATTTTCAACACACATTTTAGGAAGAATGTGGCCTAATATAAATTCTAATACCTGGAGTAAACTAGTATATTTGATTCCTAGCACATGAGAGGTAGTGCAGTTATAGTAAATACCAGCATCACACAAATATATCTGTTCCTGGGACAACATAAACATTTTCCTGCACACTAGTTAACTTTGTTTAGGTCTACATTACTGCAGGCCAGCTTCTTTGTATCATGAAAATTAATTTGTAACTGTATTTAAACCTGTCACAAGCCTGAGGTAGCTAGTTCTAATGTAGATTAACTTTTCGTATTTAGGACCAGATTATCCTCTTTACAGTGCTCTAGGTGAAATGCAGCCTTATTTTAGAGAGAGCTGAGAATTAACCTTTGAATGTGAAACATATGGAGATCAAGTGCAATTCAGTCTGAATTTAAGAAGATATAATTCAGGGAGGAATAAGGGTGGATTATCACATTTGAAATTGGGGGCAGCCTTGGCCTAATGATTAGAGGACCAGGCTTGGTACCGGAAGGATCCCCAGGACCGGTAGGACCATCCATGGCTGAAGTGCCCTTAAGCAAGGCACTGACCCCCAAACACGGGATGGCTGCCCATTGCTCTTGGTGTGTTTTTCCAGTCCCTAGTGCACTAGTGTGTGAGTGTGTGTGTGTGTGTGTGTGTGTGTGTTCAGTGCCAGAGATGGGTTAAATGCAGAAAACACATTGTACAATGACACATAATTTCACATTATAGTTATTAACATTACCATTAGTCTTCATATACGATGCATTTTCATCACAGCCTTGCATTACTTGAAACAAAATTTCAACTTAAGGCTAGCACTTTTAAAGCAGAACTTGGCCACAAAGTTCACTTGAAGAATCTGAGCTGTAAATTCCACTTTCATTGGTGCTCAATAGCTTGAATAAAGCTCCAAGGTCCAGTTCTTCGTGATAGACACTAGACCAAGACAGCCATGCATTTTTCTGCCTTTGAGAAAAATTCAATGAATGGTGCTATTTAAAGAAAACTTAGTCGCTGAATGACGGAGATTTACGTGGAAAGTTTGTCAATAGCTCAACTATACTTTTGCTATATTTTTGACAACGTTGCTAAAGCTAAACTAAGTCACTGTGAAAGGGACTCTTTTGTCCCATGAATTCTAAATTTAAACAAGAATACTGTTATAAATGGATAGACATTTTCACATATATTTATTTTTTATTTCATTAAAGGCTTTTTTAGATAAGAACTATTTCATAAAATATACTGAAAACAGCCAGGGTTATTAATCGACGAAATTAAGATAAGCAGGGCTTGAACCCCCAACACCCAGAACCCTGTTGCATCACCATGCCGCCCTCCAAGTATGTTGAAATGTAAATATATATGCTACATCCTTTCATAAGTACCATGCTGCCTTTCATCAAGCAAAACATTGGAACCCTTACACCTGAACTGGATGTCAGTATGTTCACTTGAATGAACTGAGCTGTAAATTCCACTTTGATTGTGGCTCAGTGGTTTGAATGGAGCTCCAAGGTCCAGTACTCAGTTGTCTATGAATCACTATTCCAAGGTAGCCTTGCATTTTTCTGCCGTTATTAGCCTTGAGGGGGAAAAATGAGTGAATGGTGCTATTTAAAGAAAACCTAGTCACTGAATAGTGAAGACTATGTGAAATGTTTTGATTATTGTCTCATGGCTTGAATATATTTTTGCTATATACCTGACAGTGTTGCTAAGGCTAACAGAAGCCACTGTGAATGGGACTGTTTAAAGAAATGCCTCCAGATGCAACTGGCAGAATCCTGACAGTGAGGCACTGAAAGTATCAGACCCTCCGTCAACTTGTGGGCAGAGCATCTGTGGCTGAGACTAACTCTATACTTACAAGGGCATAGGCAACAAAACAAGTATCCAAAGCAATATATGGGCTTGCTGTGTAGAGAGGTCCAAGGGCACCAAATGCCAGCAGACACCCCTCTGTGAAATGGTAAACATATAAAAAAATAACACATCATGTGTCACACCAAGCCCTTACTCTATATTAAAAAAAAAAAAAAATAAATAAATTAATTAAAAATATGGGATAAGCTTCTATGTCACATCCTGGCACTTTCTTGTTTGTTTTTCCCTTCCATGTGGCTCTTTCTGTCTATCATTGTTCATATCTCCGCCCTTGTTCCACCCTAGCTCCACCTTGGTTCCACCTCTTTGTCATTATCTGTGTCAGGTGTTTCTTGTTAGTTCTTGTATTTAAGTCCTCTTCACTCACTTCCTGTTATCGGTCATTTGTGTTTGGGTTCTGTTGTTGTTTTGCTCTGTTCTAGCCGTAGTCATTCCTACTCATTTGTGTTGTGTTGTTATACTCGTTCGTATTGTATCGTTTCCTTCTTTCTCCCTGTATAGTCGTGCCGTAGTCATTCCTACTCGTTTGTATTGTATTGTCATTTGTAGTTTTGCTCTGTTCAAGTCAAGTCGTGTCGTTTCGTTCTGTTTCCCAGTTGTTATATTAGTGTTTCTCGTTCCTTGTTCGGTCTCCTGCCTGTTTCGTGCTCTTTTCCTATGTTTCTAAGTAGTGTTATTTCGTGTTTCTCGTCAAGTTTGTTTGTTGGGTTATCTATATATTAAAACTATCTGTGTTGTAGCGAGTGTGTCCGCCTCCATAATTCCACTCTTCACGGCCCCGTTACATTCTATATGGTGCTATAAGATCTTAACATTTTTTGAACATTTTAACAATTACAATAGAGTTTATATACAGCACATTCATTCATTCATTGTCTATAAGCGCTTATCCAGTTCAGGGTCCCGATGGGTCCGGAGCCTACCCAGAATCACTAGGCGCAAGGCAGGAACACACCCTGGAGGGGGCGCCAGTCCTTCACAGGGTGACACACACACACACACACACACTGGAAAATACTAGGTCTTTTTGAAGACCTAGATCTCTACCTACTGTGTTCATGTGGAAATTATGTATAGCTTTGAATGAAGCCAATTTCATGCATCACTTCTTTCACTGTAAGCTGGTTATTATAATGGTCATTGGGTGTTTTGAGAAGGATGATAATACACTTGTGAAGTGAAGGATGAGAACACACTACAGATCTGTTTTGAGCCACATGCTGTAAATGGGATTACATTTTTCAGATCAAGCTTGCAATAATCCAGTGACTGAGGATTTTGCTTCATCACTCTTGCTCAGCAGTGTTTATCTTGCCCTTTGGTTACTTCCCTTAGTACATGGTGTCACTATACTCAAATTCCTCTCTGCAATATGCCACTACAAGTCCTTGGGCAATCATTTTTTTATTTTTTCATATCACATTTCCTATCACTGGCTTTTAGTGTGTTTTATATCATAGAGTATGTTCACAACTGCTGTCATTTCTAACTGAGTTGTTTCTAACTGCCCTTTATACTACACAGTGCTACACAACACTACAACACACTGTGAGAACATGTTCCCACCCTGAACAGATGAACTGATGTGACCTGATCTGCTCTGGAGTCACGGTGATGATGATGATGAAAGCAAACTGACGACACATTGTGTGTTTGTGGAGTTTGGCCAGAGGAAGCCATTGTTTCCTGGTGTTCTGACCTGAGTGTCAGATTTCAGCGTGACCTTCTCGTAAGTTTTTGTTTGAAATCTCAGCGCTGGGGGCATACACTGTTTACTGTTTCTAACAACCCGCAGTCTGTGTTTATGTGTGTGTGTGTGGGGGGGTGCGCACTACAGTTCAAAAGTCTGGAATCACCATTCAATACTCTGAATAACAGAATAACATGTTTAACATAGAAAGAGAAGTTGAATAAATATTTAAATACAGAGTGCCTCAGTTCAAAACTGAGGATGTAACGTTTTGGTTGATAAGTTAACAAAACCTTATAGATCATTAATATTTCTCTTGTGCATAAATCTATTAAAAAATAACATTAATTTAAAAAATATATAAATATATATAATAGTACATGATAAATAATTTAATTGTTTATATTAATGTTAAACTAAGTATATCGTCCACATCTGCTGTGCTCCAAATATCAAAAAAAAAAAAAACAAGTAGCTAATTATTGTCATAATCTAATATATGGTGTGTCCAAAACAGACCATTCATTACAAGCTCTTGGATCTGTGTGTGTTTCTGAAGGTCTGAACTAAGCCTCATTGATTCCCATCCTGTAAACAGAGCAACACTGAGGCCTGGCTCCATGGCGACCAGGTCTGTTTTGCAGGTGCTAGCCATGTGTGCTCAGTGCGTAATGACTTCATTATTATCTGGATGCTCCAGGCACGTCTCTCTCTCTCTCTCTCTCTCTCTCTCTCTCTCTCTCTCCCTTTCTCTCCCTCTCTCTCTCTCTCTCCCTCCCTCTCGCTCTCTCTCTCTCTCTCTCTCTCTGCTGACCACGAGTACTGGTCATCAGCAGCAAGTTTCTGATGATATCATGAATATCATATTCGTCCTCATTAGCCGCAGAATGACCCTACATAATATTATTAAGAGAGCAGAGAGAGCTTGTCAATGTGTGTGTGTGTGTGTGTGTGTGTGTTTTTTTGTACTTAGATTTCATATTTACACTTTGTGTAGTGTGTGTAGAAGACTTTAAAAAAACTTTTTCCATTAATCAAATATTATATTCATATTTATCCCACAAGCACGGCTCCAACTTAAATGTTGTAGTAGTTATATACTCTGTCAGTGGCATTTAAAGTAGATAAGCAAATCTGAATTAATGCCAGCTAGAGATTCATGAAGTTACAGATGGTTCAGAGAGACAAAACTAGAACATTTCCTAGTGGAATTAAAACAATTGGACTCTTAATAATTTTCTCATTGATATATTATTGCTCTCTGAATAAAATCTTTCATTCATTATCTGTAACCAGTTGTCCAGTTCAGGGTCATGGTGGGTCCAGAGCCTATTCGGAATCACTAGGCACAAGGCGGAAAAACACTCTGGAGGGGGTGCCAGTCCTTCACCGGGCAACACACACTCACACAATCACTCACACATTCACACCTAGGGACACTTTTGAGTCGCCAATCCACCTACCAACGTGTGTGTTTTGGACCGTGGGAGGAAACCGGAGCACCCAGAGGAAACACACGCAGACACAGGGAGAACGCACCAAACTCCTTACAGACAGTCACTTGGAGCTGGGTTTGAAATCACAACTTCCAGGTCCCTGGAGCTGTGTGACTGCAACACAACCTGCTGGCACCCCCTCCAGGGTGTATTTCTGCCTTGCGCCCCATGATTCCAGGTAGGCTCTGGGACCCACCGCGACCCTGGACTAGATAAGCAGTTACAGATAATGAATGAATTAATTAATGTTTTATTATTCCAAAATTTACCTAACAACATTACATTATACTAAGCAGGTACTAAAATACATGAAAATACTAAAGTACATTTCTAAGTGTTGTAGGATGATCTTGGCATGCAGTGGGGAGTACCTACTAAAAGTAATCCAAAGAAGAACAGCTGGTGACAACTGGCGATGGGGTCTTGAGCACCCAAGGCTCATTATTAGACACAGGGAGTGAAGGTTAGTCAATCTGGGCCAATCCTTCAGTAGACTTTAGCATAAATTGATGTAAAGCAAATAAAGCTGCATAGCCAGAGACTGGTCGGAGTATCAGTGCTGACCATTGCTTACCTGGGGAAGCAGTGGCATTAGGGTTCAGTAATGGAAGATTACAGTCAGAAACCATGGGTTTCTGGCTACCATTCATGTGGATGTTATTTAGACATCTGTGACCAACCTTAACAATATTGTACATCAAGTGGACCCCTTCATGGCAGCAGCATTCCTTAATAGCTGTGGCTTCTGCAACACAAAATAATAATGAATAATGAATGAATAATTTTTCAGAAATGGTTTATGGAACATGACAAATAGTTATAATCTTTATATGGAAAACAGATAAACTGATAAAATAATGAAAACAGCAAGACACTGTGTGTTAGTGTGTATAGTCTCATGCCTGTGATGATGTATGCAAAGCTATGATGTTATTTGCAATAACACACTCTCATTCCCATGTTTTGTTGCTTAAATATGATGTCATGGGACTGTATAAAAACAAAGCTGAGTGCGTGGTTCAGGGAGGGAGTTCTACAAATCCACAGATGCATGTTTTTGTTTTTCAACCTTTCTTTCACTCCAAATGTGCTGCATAATGACGTGACAATCAACTGACATTAGATCAGGTATCACTCTTCCACCATTAACCAAAAACATTCTCACATATAGCGTGTGAACAAACGTATCAATTTTCATTTTTTTGGAGCTTTTTTTGTCAAAATTGTGTTAAAAGATCCTATGATAAAAAAGTTAAAATTTGCTTTTTGTATGTTAAGTGCCTTCAACATATAATAACAATTCTGGGAAACACAAGCCAAATGAGTAAACAGTATTGCTTATCTTTTTGAAATAGTATATAAAAGCTAACTTTTTATTTTTTTTAAATCTTTGGGACAAGATAAATTCTTAAGTATAATAAGTATACACTTAAGTCAAATATAATCCTTCATTCTGCAATGGTGGGTTCAGAGCCTACACAGAATCACTGTGTACAAGGCAGAAAAACACCCTTTTACACATATAATGTAGACTCAAAAACAGTTTTGACATGAGGAACATTTCAGGACTACTTGTAATTGTGTGGCACAAACAGATTTAAATCTGCTTGCCGATCAGTCGTAGGGACACAACTGTGCATCCAGTATAAAGTCTGTTAAACACATTTCATTAAAGTCGTCATTAATTTGTCATGGATGAGAAATGAAGAGCAAATTAATGCTTAAGATTTTTTAAATAATATATATATATATATATATATACCAACAAATAAACACAGAAACAGTATAAAACCTCCTCAGATTTTCACCGTTTACACATTCACAAGCATATGCTGAAAATATAAGGGAACTGTGTAATTACCTTCTACTGTTTTTTTTATGACATTGTCCATTATTCCAACCAAAACAAAAGAAGTCTCTAAAGAAGAAGAAGAAAAAGAAAAGCTGGCTCTGACTCACAAATCACGATAATACACAGCCTGTCCAGCCTTATTGCTTTTGACCAATATTCAAATAAATGTGGACAATTTTTTAACCTCTTTCTACTAAACTTAACTCTTTACACCATTTTTTACGATTCCTTATGTATTTAGATATGTACGATCAAAACCCTTGCGTTCATTTGTGTGTATAATTCATGGTTAATTCTTACAGCATCAGGAAGAATTAAATGCTGATTTGGCACATCAGTGCAGACTGTCTAGAGAGCCAAACCACAAGAAGAAGAAGACTTAGAAAACAAAGGAAGCAGAACGGAAAGAGGGGTGGATCTGGGTTGAAGGAGCAATGCATGGGAGCCTCACTGTAAAGAGCCTTGAGAATAATCCAGCAAGCTTCGGGGTTCACCATGAGGCCACTGCAGGAATCTGGGTCATATCAGAGCATTAGGAGCGGGGAAACGCTTGCACAAACATAGCATGGGAACTATTTCTATAAGCTACTTCTAATAGTCAGTGCCATCTAAATACTCAGCTCCAGGCTCTGGGAGATTTCTAAGGAAAGACAGGGGCTGGTTTCTCATATTAATAATTCTAGACATAGTGTTCATTAATCATTTAAACAACATAGAACTGTATATATGTCATGTGTGGATGTTTTAGTCAATATTTCAAAACCTGAAATGTTCATGGGGAAAAGTGCAAAATCGGACTGAAAAACATCTTAAAAGTCGCTGCTTGAGACTGAGACAGCTTCCAATTCAGAAGCTTTTGATTTGATTTTTCGAATTTAGTTGTGTTTCTTGCAAATGTTATAAATCTGTCACCAGCCACAGACACAGCAGCAACACAACACTCACTTCTCAAAGCCTCGTGAAGCTAAAGTCAGCTTTTAATTTGCCACTGTTCCGTTCATCTAAATCATCTAAATTAACACAATACACGTAGAGTGTATTGTGTCTATTGTAATTTTCTCTTCCTGCTGTCCATCTGGATTTCACACATTGTTAGAACTATGTGATTGAAAACAACTATTGTAATCTTCAAAGAAAAATCATTGCCAGTAGAAAGAGAGGCTCTGGAGCAGACACACATAAGCCTTAGATCTCCAAGCACACCCCAGCACAGAGCGGTACCACTGGGCTGTGGAACAGTGAAACTATGTTCCCTGGAGTGATGGATCACTGTGTTTGGAACGAGTTGGAGTGGTGTTTGTGTAACATCAGCACCTGACCCTATGTCTTCAGCTTGAGTACTATCAGGTCCCCTAAAGAAGATAAACACTGAATGCTCACTAGATTATCTACGCTCACTGTCCATTTGATTAGCTCCACTGACCATACAGGAGCCCTTTATAGTTCTACAATTACTGACTGTACTTTCTGATCTCCATTTCACCCTGCACTTCAATGTTCAGAACCATGGGTGCAGGTATTAAGACTGAAGAAGAGAAAGCAAAAGAAACAGGTGGACTACAGTCTGTAACTGTAGAAGTACAGAGATCTGGTCTCTTAATGTAAAATTTTGTTGCCAGGTTTTTGTTTTTGTTCAAAGGGGGATGCTGCTTATGAATCATGGTCCTGTTGTTGTTGCTCCCATGATGCTTTTCATCTCCTTTAGCCTTTCTGCTTTTTCCCAGCAAACTATTATTCTCTCATATTTTTATCGAGTCATGAGCTGTGTGTGTGTGTGTGTGTGTGTTTTAATGTGGTCTAAAAATAACTCTGTATTTATCTGCTCACTGAGCTGCTCAGAAGTGCTTAATTATTCAAGATGTGGAAAGGGCTGAGGGTCTGTTTTTTTCCAGGGCATTAAGTGGGGCGAAAGAGAGAGAGAGAGAGAGAGAGAGAGAGAGAGGGGGGGGGGGATGAAAACAAGTGCCTGCGTCATGGCAGAGTACATGACACCATGTCATTTCATCATGTGTGTGATCAGCTGATTATTATTAGAGTGGACCCCAATTACTCACTTTTGTCACCCACTGTGTGTGTTTCACTTGAGGAATATCAGTGACTCATGGCAGAGGGTGTGTGTGTGTATGTGTGTGTGTGGGGGGGGGTCAAGTTTGAAGGAGAGAGGAATGAAGAGAAAAGTATTGTGGAAGTGAGAGAAAAGGGAACGAGAGAGAAGAAGAAGAAGAATCGGGGAATTGGAGCGGCAGAGATAAAATAAGAGAATGGGAGCAGGAGAGTGGGAATCAGAATGAGAGACAGAGAGTGAAAGAATATGAGCGATGGAAGATGAGTTAGTGATGAGTGAGTGTCTCTGTGCAGTGCAGTCAATGTGACTGCTCTCTCATGTGACGCTGGGGCTGATGGGGTTGTATTGTAATGCAGTTGTGTGTGTGTGTGTGTGAGAGAGAGAGAGAGAGAGTGAGAGAGAGAGAGAGAGTGAGAGAGAGAGAGAGAGAGAGAGAGAGAGAGAGAGAGAGAGAGAGAGAGAGAGAGAGAGATGATACTGAGTGTGCAGCCCTTTCACTGAGCCACAGGGGGGTGATTAGCCCCGCACCTCGCCTCGTGACCAATGTGCCAAGACTTCAAATACCACAGAGAGCAAAACCCATCTACTGCACACTGCATCAGGTTCTGAAGTGAGATTGTTCATTATTAAGGGGTATATACACATATCCAGTGTATTCCATGTATTTCTTTCCCTCTTCTAAGTCCCTTATAGAACATATTCGTGACTGTGCCCAGTGATTCCTGGTACTCCCTGCACTGGATAAAGCAGTTACAGAAGATGAATGAATGGATAAGTGAGTTCAAGTACTGATGTTGGGTGAGCTCATAAACAGTGTGAGTTGACCTATGTCTCAGTGCTCCTTCACCTGCTTTCTGCAGACTGACATGCACTGTCATCACAAGTTCAGAAAGCCTGCTGTTTTCTATGAGCTCAGGGTCGGTGTGATCATCACTGTTGATGTTTTTCTGGGTCTCAGCTTGTGAGTCATTGAAGTGTTTAGTATCTCACCACAGCGCCCCGTCAGCCTCCACCAAAAACACCATTAACTCCATGCCTCATGATCTTAACTGTAACTTAAGATCATGGGGATTCCCTGCTGTTTCTGCATACACCCCACTTTGATGTTTTCTTTTTATCTTTTTTTTTCTTTTCTGTCAAAATCATGCTCATAAACCATGGAGGACAGCAGTGACAACTCTACTCAGCCTTTACTCACTATCAAATATCTGTCTTTACACAAAGCCAGCATAAAACTGTCCATTACAATATCATTTTCATATATTTGCCTTCTTTAAAGGAGACATTATTATACCCCAATATTATACTAACTCTTTTCCACAAGTTAACACAGTTCCCTGAGGATTGATCATGCTTTGCTCAAAACACCACAAGGATCAAACAACACAGTACCTTTCTCTCACTGTCTAAACGGCCATGTTCAGAACATCACCTGAAACTTTAAATGACCCAGGAGTGAGGAGAGGAGCATTCACCATTTTCACTTGACTGTCTTTCTTCTCATTTCATTCTCATTCTCATTCATTCATTGTAACCAATTTAACTGTAACCAATTAACCAGTTCAGGGTCATGATGGGTCCAGAACCTGGAATCATTGGGTGCAAGGCAGGAATACACCCTGGAGGGGGCACCAGTCCTTCACTGGGCAACACACACACTCACACATTCACTCCCACACTCACACCTATGGACACTTTTTTTAGTTGCCAATCCACCTACCAACGTGTGTTTTTGGACTGTGGGAAGAAACCGGAGCCCCCAGAGGAAACCCACACGGACACAGGGAGATTTTAATAACATGTCCCCTTAAAAAAACGTATGCATTAAGTTGAATCTTTTCATTTAAAGCTGAATTCCAAAAACATAAAGGTGTCTCCATAATTCAGTCCTTGACATTTAAATAAAATCATTCTATGTGGTTTAATGTGAAACAGTTTTAGGTGGATAATGTTTTAATAACAGTGTCGGTGACCTCACAGTAAGGTAATGTGATATGTGGGGTAATATCATTTTATTAATATTAAACAATCTCAGTTGGGTGACTATTGGACCTTTTATTAGGTCATACAATTCAAGACTACAGCTCATCGTTTTTTTCCATGCACAATACATGGAGTCATCTACACTTCTCTGACCACAGGACCACCACTGGATATTTTTGGCTAGTGGTGTATTCCCAATCCAGCAGTGACAGTGTGTGTAAAAACCCTATAAACACCACTGTGCTGAATGCAGACATACCAGCACAACACACAACTGTACAAACAACCAACGCAAAGAGTGATCCATCATTTTTGGTCAGCAGGAATTCAATGTTGATCTTTGTCCACTGATGAATGGAGTACGAATGGTGCTGATTAATTTTGCAGCAACAAATGCATTATAGGATGTATTGTAAGTCTACAAAGGACAAAAATGCAAGGTTTTTAATGAGAAAAACATACTAATTAGTGTACATGCTTGTACCTAATAAACTGTCTAGTTTAGACTATATTCTGTACTTTACTAGCATTTTCACACACCCATATCATTAAGCAGGTACTTTATCTCCAGTGCTGCTGGAAAGCAGTACATGATCCCATGAGCCGCTGAACTGCCCCTAATGGCCTCCTGTCCTTTTTTTGGGGTCGTTTTGTTGTTGTGCGCTGTTGAAAGAGATTGAGTTCTACACGCTGTGCAGATTTTTGTCTGGGTTCATGGAGGGCAGAGGCCTAAACGGCGGCTCAAACAGCAGGGCACCTGTCTGGCCAAGGTCATGGGCTGAGAGATGCTTCACAGTTTGAGTTTACAGTATTATTCTCTCAGACTTTAGGGACTATAGAGAGAGAGTGAGAGAGAGAGGATATAAAATGAAAGATTAAGGAGATTGGTTACACAACTGTTAAACATGGTCACATACACCAATGTGTATCAAATTTAGGAGCTGATCATTTTTCTGTATGAGCAGAAATGTAGGATGCCCCAATTCATGAAAATGTCAAAAATCTTCTAGCATTTACAGACTGAGGGATATAAATCTAAGCAGTACACCTAGGGCTTGTGACATGTGTTAATGCATCATGTAAGTATATTCATTCATACATTCATTGTCTGTAATTCAGGTTAAGGGTCACTGTGGGTACAGAGCATACCCGGAATCACTGGGAGCATACCGGGAACACATCCTGAAGTGGGGCACCAATCCTTTGCAATGCAACACACACTCACATCTATTGACACTTTGAGTCACCAATCCACCTATCATTGTGTGTTGGACCATGGGAGATAACCAGAGCACCTGGAGGAAACCCACACGGACATGAGGAGATCACACCTAACTCCTAACAGACACTCACCCGGAGTGGGGCTCAAACCCACAACCCCAGGACCCTGGAGCTGTGTGACTGTGAGAGAGCTGTAAGCATTGTTCATAAAATAAAAAATAAATCTAAAAATATCTGGGGCAACACAGTGTAACTGAAAAATATTCCCAAATGTATGTTATTATAAATTCTAAGAACATTCCAAAATTGGAATGTCGGGATCTGCAAACTGCGGCAATTCCAGTTTGGAACTTTAAGGCCTTGCATTGTGTGTTTAGCCAGTGTCCTATAAGCGCTGAGCTCTTTGTCAGGGCTCTGTAGACCCCTCGAGCCTCAGCAAGCTGCCAGTCCACATTCCTTCATTCTGCTCACCCACAATGCAACAGCAAGCCTGGGAGAATGCATGGGGTCAGCTGGGTTGAAACCAGGGTCAAAAGCTTCATTGCTATTGTTCAAGTCTCTATACAGTGCTGATTGTACAGCAGTTACATTATGCACAGTCACACTCTAAAGCTGAGAGGTGATAAAAGTAGAAACACTGGCCCTTTTACACCATGGTGTGGAGCCCCTGAGATGTAGACACAAAATATGCCTTGTTGATTGACTTCAGCCATCTCCCATTTTTTATTTTTAACACTGACCCCTTTTTTAGTGTCATCTTGCCCGTTGGAACTGAGTGTAGTGGTTAAAATCTTCCCCTACAAAATGGGATGATGCTTCAAGGGCCTGATATGTCATTATCGGGCAGCTCTGTCAGTCTGCAGTGATATTAGAGGAGCGGTACAGTAACTGAAACCATGCCGCTGGACTTCACAATCATATACTGTCACCCATTCCTGACTATTTTGTAATATGAATATGAATTCAGCTTTTTTATTTGGCAGCTTGGGCAGCACAGTGGTGCAGTCACACAGCTCCAAGATCCTGGGGATGTGGGTTCCAGTCCCACACTGAGTGACTGACTGTGAGGAGTTTGGTGTGTTCTTTCAGTGGCCGCATGGGTTTCCTCCAGGTGCTCCGGTTTCCACCTGCGGTCTAAAAAACACACATTGGTTGCTTTGTAAATGACTGGTGCCCCCTACAGGGTTTGTTCCCACCTTGTGCCCAGTGATTCCTGGTTGGTTCCAGACCCACTGCGACCCTGAACTGGATAAGGGTTACAGACAATGAATGAATTTGGCAGCTTTTTATTCAAAACTTCCATTTCTTAAATGTTGCAGTAACATCAGACTCCGGAATGTAATCGCTTCCATTTAAGGTGGAACTTGAAATTTACTAGTTCACTACTAGAGACATCAGCTTATCACTACCATTTCTCATGATTCCAGCATCAACTATGAACTCTGTAATTCTTTTGCTGCAAACTCCAGGTCTTTGAAATTGAAACGCTTCCTTGTCCTTAACTCTGGTCTTTAGCTTCCTCCGAAGACTCTCAATGGGATGTTTCCCTCCAGAATCTTGATGTAGTCTGCTTTTCCCATGATGCTGTTGTTTTGACCAGATTACTTGGAATATTGACTGAAAGAAAGATTCAAAGCATTACATTCCCACCACCACACTTGAACATAGGGATGATGTTTTAGGGGTTGAACACTTCTCTTGTTTTTGCCAAATGAAAGAACATCCCACGGCTGCACTGGACCTTCCAACAAAACAATGATCTAAAATAACAGATTGTAGGTTTCTCTGAGTAAGAATGTTTGCTAAATGCCATTAAACAGTTGAAATAAAAGTTTGTTTGTCTCTTTGTTTGTGAAAAGTGAGACAGTGTTGGGCAGTGTGTGGAGTCACAGTCCAGCAGACCTGTGGCAGTGTGTGAGGTGATGGCTGCCTCACAGAGGCTTCGTTGTCTGGATGTTGGAAGCTGTGGGTGTGTGTATGTCTGTGTGTGTGTGTGTGGCAGCAGGAGCCTCTACAGCTGCTTCCAGTTACCCACCTTGTGGGGACCATGATTACATTTCAAAACAAGAAACTCCCTTCTTTCACTCTCTCTTGCTCTTTCTATAGTTTAATGACTCTCTCTCTCTCTCTCTCTCTCTCTCTCTCTCTCTCTCTCACACACACACACACACACACACACACAAACTCCATTCTTCGAGTTGATTGTTTAATTGTGTATAAGTTGTATAACTTTAAATCATTAATTCCACCTGCTTAATATGCTGCTTAGTTCAATAGATTGTCTGAAGTTAAACATGAATGTAACTTGAATGTTACCATGGCCTATTCAGATCAGATGATTATCTGCTACTGAGTTTGATTCTGTTTGAGGAACTGACTTCAACCCGTGCCAGATTGTTACATAATGGCTGTTCTAAGAGCAGCCATCTGGACCTCAGTATCTTGGCCTGTATTTTGCAGCATGTGTAAATGTGTGTGTGGATATGTGTGAATGTGTTTGTGTGTGTGCATGTGTGTAGGCAGCAACAGGAAGACGAGTGGGCAGAGAAGGAGGCGCTCTGTTCTCAGATAGTGGTTCAGTGCCTTTCTGAGCGCTCCTCCGGCTGTGAGCGTACCACACACTTGCTCCTCACTCAAGACACTGCCAAAAATACGAGCTGGCAGGAAGCACACACTTGCTCTCATTAATCTGCCATCATTAACAGAGAAGAGCCCGGCTCAGAGACCCTGCCATTCCAGAAATCCATTCACAACAACTCAGAACTTTGGATAATAGGGATTCACTCCTCACCTGCCTCTACTTACACTCACACACACACACACACACACACACACACACACACAAAGAGGTCAGCAGGGGTTAAGCAGATAAGCCAAAGAAGGAAGAAAATAGCATGCTAAAGAGGCTTTACTGGAACAATCACACATTCAAGTGGCAAATATGCATGTTATGCCAATGCTTACACTTGTGGGCAGTGCCTGGTTTAAAGTGATCATTCTTCCAAAGAAAAACATGTATCTCGATTGTTTCTAAATCTCTTTACACTGCCTTTGCATTTTTGTCTTTTCCCACAAAGTTAAAAGGGATATAGCCCAGTCTACAAGTAATCACAGCTCCCTGGGTCTGAATGAAACATCTGGGACATGTTTAGGGTAAAATTCCACAAGGATTAAACAACACAGCATTGTTCTCCTCCCGTCCAAACAAAATGACCAGTTTCAGCACCTGTTCCTTTAAATGAGAATGAGCCACAGATCATTTCAGCACCAGATCATCAGCAGTGAGGAGCGGGGAGCAGAAGTTCTTATTTTATACATTTTTCTCTTTGGTTTTATTACTTTTCACTTCTTGTTTTTGCCATTTATTTATTCATTTTTGACAGACATCAAAATACTGAGACATGTTATGTGCCTGAATATTATTTTTTTATTTTGCACTGGAGCTGTAATCTTCCATTAATTAAGGCTAATTCATACAAAAAAAAGGATATTTAAAATGTCAGTGATATATTTTACACTAGCAGCCTGCAATGCTGTGTAATTTTAAACCAGAGCCTGTGTTTAAAAGCCTGTTTACACAAATGAACCTGGGAAATCACAGAGCGGTGCTAGTAAATATTAGCTTCATCATAACAGTGATATTATTAAAGGATGGCCACTTGGAAAATAATGAAAATAATGCCTTGAGTCAGTAACAATATTCATTATTCATAAAAACATGAAAAGTTTTCATGTTGGAATTTGTCCAAAAAGGACAGAATGGTGGCTCATCGCATGTCAATCTTTCACATCCCTCTATTTGTCATTCACTCTGAGACTGAAAGACCGTCATTTTAAAACAGAGAAAGTTTAATATTCAGTAAATGGATTTTAAAAATACATGTTGAAAACTAGACAAGCCTATTTTTACTGGAATTTAACATTTTTGCACTTCAACGTTGGGAAAACAGGATCCAAAATACACAAGACAGTTCATGAGAAACTTTGGTTCTGCATATCTCAGTGCTTCCATGTGGTTTTTATTATGTGATATTGTGGGAAAGAAAAAATGTAGGGCAGACTTAATAAATATAGAAATGTAAAGAAAATGAATAGCACAATTAGCCGTTAGGAAGGTTTTGTGTCAGTGATTTAGTGTTTCTAAATTGGGAAGGTGTTCTGCAGGATTAGAACGTACTAATAACACCTATATAATGTCTAGCATCAGTTCTTTGTTTTCATTTAAAAAATATTAGATATGTTTCTAATATCAAGAAGAACAAGAAGATTTAGTTGATTTAAAGAATCACAAATTAAATTTAGCAATGTAACAGCTTAAATATTTAAATACAAAAAGTAGGGTGGCACAGTGGTGCAGCAGATACCACCCTCCAGTCACACAGGGACCTGGAGGTTGTGGGTTCGGTTCCTGCTCCGGGTGACTGTCTGTGAGGAGTTTGGTGTGTTGTCTCTGTGTCTGTGTGGGATTCCTCCGCATGCTCTGGTTTCCTCCCACAGTCACAGTGTTGCCCTGTGAAGGACTGGCGCCCCCTTCAGGGTGTATCCCCACCTTGCGCCCAATGATTCCAGGTACCCACCGGCCTATAAATCTTGATAGCCAAGGTTCCCTTTAAAGGCAACGTTCACAATTTTAATCAAAAGACACTTTTTATAAAAGTCTGAAGATGTTTTCTCACCATCTCTCCAGTCTGTTTGTATGCTTGAAACCAGTCTAATGTATTCAAGAAGCCCCAATGACTGTAAATAATCATTTTTTATAAAATTGTCTATGTCTGATATACTAGAACTTCTTTGTCTGCTCATTGCAGAGAAATGACATCTGCCGGATTTAATAGGCCCTCAAACATTGAAAAGCATGACCCGAGATGAGGATGATGCTCTATTTCTGCTGCATTGGTGCTAACTCTCTCCCAAAACATTTGCTCAGCAAATCCTCAACAGATTCTAATTTTAATAATAACATGAAAACTACACTGAAATGTTATAATAAATTTAAAGGACAGTTTCCTCAGTTGGTCATGCGTAACACTCTACCCATGATTTTTTAAAATCTCCCTTTTAAAAAAACACAAATAGTAGCATTTTAATTTGTGATTAAACACAGAAGATAATTTTAATTGATATATCATCACTTATTTTTGCTGTAGATAGAACTGATTCCAAATTTAGGAGAACGCTAACAGCATGAAAGTAAACACAGACTGAAAGTGTTACAAAACTAAACACATCAAGTTACAAATGAGTTTCTGTGGTAATTCAAATAATAGGTCTCAGCTTCACCCATTTTTCCAAAACAGTTTTCAATACATGGGGTTATCAGATTAATTTAGTAGAATTTAAATATGGAATTTGTAGTAGAGGTAGCATGCATGTCAAATAAATACTTCGACAGAGTTTGACTTGGCTGTGGTACGTAAGTTAGCATCAAGCTTTGTGAGTTGGGGAGTTTGCTCCAAGACAGCTGAGTTGGACAAACACATTCATACCACTATATATCCTTGCACAGATATAAACCCACATGAAACAACACAACTTTAGCCAACCTAAAGTTATCAGCTGTCTCTGCAGCTTTGCGGCTAGAACCAGGCCTGCACATCCGTGTTTCAACAAAGTTCATCAGTCAGTATGACAAAGCGCCTGTTCTAGGCTGGCCTCCTGACCAACATTTGCTTGGTTGTCATGGGGACATTCCAAGCAAATCCTGAAGGTAGCATCTTCAAAGCTTTTCTTTCTTGTGGTGAAGCACAGAAGCTTATAGAACTGTTGAAATGTTGAAGATTAGAGAAAATATATGGCAGACCACAGCTGAAAAGCAGTTTGTTCTTTTTTCTGTTGTCTTTCTGAGTTCTTAGTCAATGTTTGCTTCACTGAGTAAAATCATCTGTTATTTTAAATTTCTATCTTCAGCTATGCCACATCCAGCTTTTGCCCTGTTATTTTTCTAATGTAGCTATACGACCGTTTCTTGCCATATAGCTACAGTGGAAAAGTAACATTGCCAAATCTGGACGTTGGCTGAGGAACAGGATAAAATGTGCAAATGTGACTGGCCAAGCCATCATTTTCAAGATGCTCAGATGCTCTTTGATGGCAATCTGAATGGCACACATACCAGAAGGAAGTGAAGGCATGTGGAAGGAGGCCTGGGTTGTGTTTGTGGCTTGTTATTTTCCCCTTAATTGAGCCTGTGTACACAGCCTGCTTGTCCTGTCACTGCGTGTTCTACGCATTCCTGCACAGACTGGAGCTTCAACTCTCACTGCAGGTGGCTCACATGCACGCCAACCCCTCCCTCCACCTCCCACTCCCCAACACCATTATAACAAAAGGAGACTGCTGACCCCTTGATCAGCCACTACCCCAACGCCAGAAGGCCTTCAATTCAGATCTTTGAGCCTGAGGCATTTTAGACTTAAGAAATGATCCATTCCTCCATAATCAATTAAAAAATGCATTTCATGAGAAGTCAGTATGAAAGCATATTTCTCATTTTGTGATGTCACAAAAATGATGTACACATCACTACCCTTTCACCCCAAATCATATTAGCTACACCTATTCATGCTGAAGCTATAAGAAGTGTTTCAGATTGGGCTGAATCAGTCAAGCAAAATATAGGACATCCAATCAATTTACATAGTGCAGTCTTACATTTGATGTCTGTTTGATTTGTAAGGAATCAAGACCAGATGCATTGGGGTTATGTAAAATTAATTATATACATTTTCAGTCAGTTGGCTCTGTGAGATTGTAAACAGGTGTGCGTGTGGGAGTAACTGGGTAAGTGTATGGTACCCCTAATGAATTATTGAATGAAAGAATAAATGAATGAAGGATAACAGTAGTATTATAGTAAACAAAGGGAAGTATGTATCATGTAGTTGGTTAAATTTATTGAGAAGAATGTATGTATCCTGCACTGTTCAGCGATTAGGGATTTCTGTTGAATCTAGCCTAGAACTGATGGCTTAAGGGTGTGTTTAGTAGACACCAAAGAACTTCTGGATGATAACTGCATCTGTGAAATTCCATTCATGTAAATGTCGGGCTTTTATGCTGGGCTGCAGGCCTTCTTTCTCTCGTTTTTCCTGGCTATGTTACCGCTTCTCAGATCAATAAAGCTGTTCCTTAGAAGCTGAACTACTTTCCTCCCTGAGGGCAGAGGAAGAGCAGCTTCATTTGAATGGGACAGCGAGGATGAAGCCCATGGAGGACTTAAAGTTCCAGGCATGGCTTTACATGGTAATTAGGATGATTCCAGGTGCTCCCTCTAGCAGATGGGGTTATTAGTCACACCCTGGATTTTGGTAAGGCTGCCATCTAGTGGTTAACATCTGAAATTATTTAAAAGTATTTTAAAAGTTAAAGGACACCATTTTCTTTTTAATTCCCGTCAGAAAACATGAAATGAATCGAGTCACTCTGATTTTGCACTGCATCTTACACAGAGTGCAGGTACATCTGAATATCCTGACTCCTTGCCTAAATCTCTCCAGTCACAGTGTGCTGTACCTGGGTTTGTCCAGCGTACAAAGACAACGTTGAACGTAGCAAAACAATCCCCGTGCAGACAAATAAGAGTGCTGAATAAATAAAGCAAAAATGAGAGATGAGCAAAGATTTAAGACAAGGTAATAATGCAGATGTTTTATTGTCATTTTTTTCCTTATACACTGATTTTTATCCTTGTAATTATTAACAATTAAAATTAATCATTGTTTTAAATATGCTTTATATACAACAATCACCTAATTCAGTGAAACTGCCTTTTTCCGCATTGATTGTCTATATTATCATCATCTTTAACCGTACAGGAACACTATGTAGTCCTGCAATTAAAGATTGTAGTCCACCTGTTGCTCTGCATACTTCGTTTGGAAGTATCAGGACCACCACAGAGCAGGTGTTATTAGTGTGGTGTATCGTTCTCAGCACTTCCGTGATACTGACGTAGTGGTGGTGTGTTAGTGTGTGTTGGGCTGGTATGAGTGAATCAGACACAGCAGTTCTGCTGGTGTTTGTAAACCACATGTCCACTACTCTGTTAGACACACCTCCTCTGTTGGGCCCTTTAGTAGATGTTAAGTCAGAGACAGTAGCTCATCTGTTGTTGCACACTTTGTGTTGGTTATTCTCTAGTCATATTTAGTCATTCTCTAGTCCTTCATCAGTGGACACAGGGCACTGTTGGCTGCATATATTTGGTTGGTGGACAATTCTGAGTGAAACTGAGGTGTTTGAAAACTCCAGTAGCAGCGTTGTGACTGATCCACTCGTACCACACACTAACACTTCACCACCACGTCAGAGTCAGTGCTGAGAATGATCCACCAACAAAATAATATTTGCTCTGTGGTGGTCCATGATTTCGGAACATTAGCAACTTTTTCAATTTGCCAATTATTATTATTATTATTATTATTATTATTATTATTATTATTATTATTTTCTGTCATTTTTTCAAAAAGGTTTTCTCTGCAGTGAATGTGTTGGGGACAGTTTTGGTGGTCTTCCAGGTCTTACATGGCTGTAAGGACTCCCATTTGTTGGAACAATTTGGAAGCTCTTAATTCCAGATTTAGAGTGCCCCCTTTTACACATTGGTGCAACTGTTAGTGTCGCAGTCACACAGCTCCAGGGTCCTTGGGTTGTGGTTTCAAGTCCCACTCCGGGTGACTGTCTGTGAGGAGTTTGGTGTGTTCTCCCTGTGTCCGCGTGGGTTTCCTCCGGGTACTCCGGTTTCCGTCCACGGTCCAAAAACACGCATTAGTATGTGGACTGGTTACTCAAGAGATGTCCTTAAGTGTGAATGTGTGAGTGAATGTGTTAGTGTGCGTTGCCCTTCAATGGACTAGTGCCCCCTTCAGGGTGTGTTCCCACCTTGCGCCCAGTGATTGAACTAAATGGATACTGACTAATAATTACATGTTGCTACTGTCTAAACAGTGGCACGGTGGCGCAGCAGGTAGTGTCGCAGTCACACAGCTCAACAGGTGTGTTCTTCCTGTGTCCGCGTGGGTTTCCTCCGGGTGCTCCGGTTTCCTCCCACCGTCCAAAAACACACGTTGGTAGGTGGATTGGTGACTCAAAAGTGTCCGTAGGTGTGAGTGAATGTGTGTATCTGTGTTGCCCTGTGAAGGACTGGCGCCCCCCCCAGGGTGTATCCCCCGCCTTGCGCCCAATGATTCCAGGTAGGCTCTGGACCCACCGCGATCCTGAACTGGATAAGGGTTACAGATAATGAATGAATGAATGATACTGTCTAAACAAAATGTGGTGATTCCTTTTTTCCTTCATCTCCCTTTAACAGTTAAGAGGGTTTTGTTCTTTTCTTGAAAACATTTTGATTATTCTGAAAAATGGCATAAAAATGGTCTTTAAATTCTGTACAGTATTGTGTTTTACTGAATTGTAATTTATTTTCAGAGGAAAGAAGGCAGAGGACATTATGTTTGATAGGCGATGCCAAAACACTGAGAGAACACTGTCAAGTATCGGGGACCGCAATGTGCGCCCACACTGCATGCTATTTCTCAATGTCCAGAGAGAACATTTTCAGATTTATCACAAGGACATCTCAGCCAGGCAGTGGACATTGTGTTCATAATCCAGAGGGTAATGTTCACATGTGCCTCTTTTCAAACTGCAAGAGCATCCTTGCTGTTATCTAAGAGGGAATGAACCTGCTCTGTCTGTGACAGTCCAAATCCCAGGGGTGATATGTGTGTTTGTTTGTGTGTGTGTGTGTGTGTGTGTGTGTGTGTGGCTGATATATGTCCCAAACTGCTGACCGGTCACAACCTGCTACAGAGCCTTGCTGACCCAGCAAAGCTCCACCCAGCAGGACTGCAGAATCATCGCTATCTCTCTTTCTCTGTCTCCCTCCCTCCCTCTCTCTCTCTGCATCTCTCTCCCATGTGCATGTCCACATGTTTATTCCTGTCATGAAATGTTACACAATACTACATAAATGCCACATGCTGTTACCCTTGTGTAAACACCCTCAGCCTCTTAATAATAAAAGATCCGCTGTGATTCTTGGCTTAAATCTACAGTCCCAGGATAATGACAGTCATTCTGATTTTCCAGAATGTCCGCTTAATTAAATGTTTAAAATTCAAGGTCAAAAGTTTGTGAAAATACTCAATTCTAGAGAAAATAAACTGTGTCAGAACTGTACACAATTGTGATGATAGGGACCAGGGCCTGGATTCACAAAGCTGTCTAAAGGAAAGATCAGCAAGAAGTTCTAAAATAACATTTCTCATATATTCTCCTAAGAATATCTAAATTGCGGATGTCTTTCTTTATCCAGGGGATTGGTTCCAGGACCTCCTACAAATACCCAAATCCATGGATTCTCATGTACCTTGTATAAAGTGGTCTATTCATATCTTGTTCACATCACATCTACAAACCAAAAATGTTGGGAAGCTGTGCCAAATGTAAAAAACATTTAAACTCTATATTTAATTGAAAACAATTCAAAAACATGCTTTCAAATGCAATAGGCCCAGTCATCATTCTGTGAAAGACTGAGCAGGCAAGTAGATCAAGAATCCTCAAATATTCCTTGAAATAGCTTAAGAAGCTGGAGATTTCTTCATTTAGACTACATCATATTATTAAATGATTCTATATGCATGAGACAAGGCCTAATCCCAATACTGTCTGACTGTGATTTTCAGGCCCTAATGTGGCAATAAATTAAATACAGCCAAGTTTCTGTAGTGGAAATCACTGCAAGGGCTCCAAAATATTTCCCACCAACATGGTCTGTGAACACAGTTTGTTGCTGCATTCACTAATGCAAGTTAATTTCCATCAAACAAAGAAGAAACCATATATAAACAGATCCAGAAATGCTGCTGTCTTCTTTGGGTCTAAACTCATTTAAGATGGACAGAGGCAAAGTGGAAAAGTGTGCTGTAGTCTGAGGAATCAAAAATTGAATTTTGGGAATCATGCACACAGTGTAGGGCGGCACGGTGGTGCAGCAGGTAGTGTCGCGGTCCCACAGCTTCAGGGGCCTGGAGGTTGTGGGTTCGATTCCCGCTCCGGGTGACTGTCTGTGAGGAGTTGGTGTGTTCTCCCTGTGTCTGCGTGGGGTTCCTCCTACAGTCCAAAAACACACATTGGTAGGTGGACTGGCGACTCAGAAAGTGTGAGTGTGTGAATGTGTGTGTTGCCCTGTGAAGGACTGGTGTCCCCTCCAGGGTGTATACCTGCCTTGTGCCCAATGATTCCAGGTAGGCTCTGGACCCACCGTGACCCTGAACTGGATAATGAATGAATGAATAGGAACACTTTGTAGTTTACAATTACAGACTGCACTCCACCTGTTTCTCTACATATTTTCTTATCCCCATTTCACTTCAATGCTCTTCAATGGTTTTAGGGAAAAAATGTTTTAAAATTGACCCATTCCAGCTTAAAGAACAAACATATTTTAATGTTGTTAAATTTAAACAGAATTTTCTGATGAGCAAGAGTATTGCAAGGATATGGAAAACAGCACAGATATGGGGAGAACACACCAAACTCCTCACAGGTCAGGGTCAATTCCAGGACTCAGAGTACCCAGAGCTGTTGGACAGCAACTCGCCCTGCAGCCCCACCCTACTGCCCCTATAAAGTTATCGTTTCAGTGAAGTCTTGTTTTGACAATAATGATACATTTAAAATGACATTGACAATCCTGTGTAAATGTCAGAGACCATGTTTTCATTAGTTTCATTTTGACTCAAAACAGCCGGTAAAGTTTCAGAAAAGTGCACATAAGCCTCAACAACTAAACATCAGGGGTTTTTTTTTCATGCTTGACCTTTGCTCTAGTTCAGTCTTAGAATGTGGTTGCATTTTCTGGTTCTTTTGATCAAAGTCATTCCCAATGTATAGACGTGCCTGCGGTCTATTATGGAAAATAGCAGACCGTGAATGTGTAAGAAACAGGCTGTGACCAACATGGCTCACAAATCCCTCATTAATATTGTGCTATAGAGTATGTGCTACATAGAGTTAAGTATAATACGTGAATTCTGACAATTATTCGGACCATTGCTTAGTAACAAAGAAACTAGCAATGAATCCTGGACAATATCCAGCCGATGAGCTATGGCATTTACTCTAAATTACGAGTGCATTGTCAGAGAATGTAGTGCCCTCAAAATCACACTCGAATTACATTTTACAGTTCAGACACTCAGAGAAAAATGGTGACACACTAAGTAGGGAACCATCTTGAGCACAGCCTGGTGTCTAAAATTATATTTGTGAAAAGTCTTCAGCCTGCAAATGTCCTTAACGAAATCCCAGCTGGTCCTGTTGCTTCACGCTCATCTGTGAGAAAATCACCAAGACTTTGAGCCTCTATTGACCTCAAGTGTGACCTTTCCTCAGGAAACTATGAAGAATAACAACAGATCTTTCTCCTGCTGCTGGGATCTGCTTGTGCGAAACTGTAAATACCCTCAAAATGTGCTCGTCCGTTACGCAGTAAAGGCTGGTGGTGGTGTGTGAATTCCATCGCTGTGCTCAGCTGACCACTCAAACAGAAGCCCGTCCTCTATTGAGGTCAGCCTCCATGATAAAACAGAACCATATGAATTAATATTGCTCAGGAAATGAAAGTGCCTTGATAGCACAAAAAGAAAGCAGCGTCTGCTCTACACCAGGTTCTGTTTAATAAGCGAAAATCACAGCATCCTGGTTTCATGACTGTGGCCGCCACATCCTTTCATGTGGTTGCAGCTCATGATAAACAGACTTTGTAAAGAGGCAAAGACTAATTTCCCCACTTATCCTCCTCCAAAGAGCTTCAGAGCTCTAGAACAACAAGAGCCAACAGCTGACTTGGAAAATATCACACACTTTGAACACATGTTTGGCTGATAAATCAGCTGTTCATGATGGCCATATACTGCATGTCAGCGAGCGATTTATTTGAAACATTGACTTTACCAGTGTACAGAGAGAGAGTGTAGACTTCATATTACTATCAGAGATCCAATAATCCCATCTCATTCGTACTTCTTAATGTTAATGTGATTTGTCAACATTGTACTCATAAGTGCTTCACTCTTTCCTCAGAATATATCCTTAGCTAGTTTGTGTAGGCTAGAATCCAAAAGATTCCTCGAGCTTAGACGCTGTCAAACACAAACGTCAGTATGGATACCAAGATACACAACACTTGCAGCATTTTGACTGGATGTCAAATCAATGTCAAATCAGGTAAGATTAGTACAACCGTAAGCCTTTAATAAGTGCACTTAAGATGCTATAAAGATAAAGATGCTTTGTAGACACTTTTCAAATACACTGTTTCTGTCTTTATAGCAACTGTAATATCAGAGTTCCCAGTTTATCACTTCCTGGATACATTCTGTTGAAGAAAACACAGTGAAAACCACTTTTCAAAAAATATATTGTCACTGTCCGATTAAAAACATGTTCATCTCAAAATAGTAGCCTTACAGGAGAAGGAAACCGTCTTATCTTTCATTGGAAGTGAAGTATCTCAGCTTCATCAATCAAGGACAGCTGCTGTGTTCAACTTGATGTTTATGTTGTAAACTATAAATCAACAAACATGGAGATATAGGTTTTTAATTGGACAGCAACATTATGAACTTAATCAGAGCAGAACTCTATGTACGGATATGTACATTTTTATTTAAAACACAGTATATAATCAAATTTCTGGCAGCTGTTGCCTAAAGTTTAGAGAACCAAGATTGTGACATGTGACTGATGCTGGTTTCCCCAGGACCAGCTGGAAAAAATGGGGGTGGGGTTTTAAAGGAACAGTGCTTTCTCCTCCCTCAACATCCATAGCTGAGGTACCCTTAAGCAAGGTACCTAATCCCCAGCTGCTCCCTGGGTGTGTGTGTTTGCTCTCTGCCACTTGTGTGTGTGTGTGGGTGTTTGGCGTTTGAAGTCAGCAAGCAGCTTGAGCTGTTTAGATACCCAGAGGCAGTGGGTATAGCCCAGTCTATAACAAGAGTCAAAGGCTTTGGTCATAGCTGTCAGGTACAGAGCTGGTCCATTTGTGGCTTTGTAGGCCAGCAACAGGGTTTTGAATCTGATAAAGGCAGCTACAGGGAGCCAGTATAGTAAACAGAGCGGAGGACATGGCTAAAATTAAGAACACTAAAGACAAGTTGTGCAGCCGCATTCTGGATCACTCACAAGGGCCTGATGGTACACATAGGGAGAGCAGTTGGCAGTGAGCTGCATTAGTCAAGTCTCCACATGATGAGAGACTGAACAAGCACCTGGGAATGATAACTGTTCATCTACAACTACACCAAGGCATTGTGCCTCTTAGATGAAGTGTTTCAGGCAAACTTTTTCATCCAGAGGCCCACATTGCCAGTTTTTTAGAACTAGGTCCCCCCTCGTGAACAAAAACATGTCAATATGCAAACTACAGCATTAATCAATTTGTCTGTGACTTTTATTTTCTATTATTACCAGGCAAACAAAATAAATAAAAATAAATATTTGCTCATGAGCATAAAGGATCCTCTTTTTAATACACATTTAAACAGAACCCACACTAGAGTTCTGAGGGTACTTCTCTCCTCATCCATGAGTATATAACCAGCCGAAATTCAATCATGATAAATGACATGTGACACTAGTTTTTAATTTATATTTTTACAAAAATACAAAAATACAATACGAAATTCTGTGGAATATAATAAAATGTCACAGTATTAAAATAGAAATCAATTTTATGACAAAGTAATTTTAAATTGTAAAAATAATTGTAAATATTGTAAAAAGAAAAAAAAATCCAAAAAAGTCCATCCTTCCACTGTGAGGCAACAACACAAGGGGCCTGAAAAATGAGCTGTCAGAAGAACTTATTGACAAAATTAAATAGACACAAAAGAAAACATTTCAAAGGACAGACCCCAGAGCCCAGACCTCACCATCACTGAATGTGATTAGGATCAAATGAGAAGTGAAGTTGGAAGAGAACCCAATAAAATGCTTCTGATAAAGTTGCTAGTGGGTTTTCAGTAAATAAATCAGGGCTTTATGTATGGTGACTGTACATACTGTTCCATTTGCGAAAAGTGAAAAGGAGCTGAATCTGTGTGATTAGATTAAAGAGCATAATGCATTTTGTTGCTTTCTTCTTCGGCTAATGTATTTTTTGCTGCACGCACTGCTGGAGTCTTTATGTTATTTGTTTACCCTTAATGTTCCAGACAGATCCATCCAGACACCACAGGGGCAAGTCAGAGCAGAGGAGCCCTGCTATTGCTCTGAGCCAATCAGCCTCAACTCACAATGACCACAGAGAGAGTGTCTGAGGAGAGCCCTCAGACGAAGACAAAAAAGCTCTGGCCCACATCACAGCTGTCTGGGCATTTAGAGTGTGAGGTGAGCAAGAAAACAGAATGAGACGTACGCAACCAGGCCAAAGATCAAAGGCACAGGGAACACCCATCGCTCCATCTCTCTCATCTGCAAAATCTCTTCCAAAGTGGCTGCTGGTGATCGTGCCAGGAATCCCTCCCCTCTCCCTTCACACGCACCCCTTCATCCTCCCTTCAGAACATAAACACAGAACCTTGCGAGAGAGCATGAGATCTCAGCACTTAACCAGGGGATTAAGTGAGGAGCAGAGTACCTGTTAGAGGGATTCTAGGAAAAAGAAAGAACACTCTTTATTCTCTGTATACACTAACATCTTTTTTCCCTCTTACAGGTCCCTTATCGGACACCTGCCCAAGTGTTGCATCTACGATTCTAGGAACACATTAGAACATCAGTACCTTATCTGATGACATTTAGTCACATAAACATAAGTGAGGCCGGGTGTGTTGATGTGGGAGATAGTTCTGGATCACACATGCCACTCAGAGTCATCCCGGTGCTCCGTCACTTCAGAGAACACAGTTCCACTGCTCCACACCTCAGTGCTGGGGGCTTCAGACCCATCTAGATCATGCTTAAAGACTAAAAGGCTGTAGCTGCTTAACAGTGTCTTGTTTTATCAACAATGCTTTTCTGTGAAGAATTTAAAAGCTGTGTGTAGACATCAACTTCTACTTCTGTATTTCATTCATTCATTGTCTGTAAACACTTATCCAGTTCAGGCTCGTGGTGGGTCCGGAGCCTACCCAGAATCATTGGGCGCAAGGCAGGAATACACCCTGGAGGGGGCGCCAGTCCTTCACGAGGCCACACACATTCACTCACACCTATGGACACTTTTGAGTCACCAATCCACCTACCAACATGTTGGTAATCTAGGGGTTGTGGGTTCAAACCCTGTCTAGGGTCCCTGTCTGTTGGCAGTGCGTTTGGTTCTCCCTGTATCTGTCTGGGTTTCCTCTGTGAGCTCTGGTTTTCTTGCAAACATTAAAACACTAGTGAAGTTTAGTGTTAAACTGACCTCACTCAGGTTCAGCACAAGGTGAATATCTGCACTCAGCTGTTCCCTGAGGCCGAGGACTGCTGAATCGTTTTACCAGTGGCTGAATCTCCAGCTGTGTGTGGGAAACAGGATCCACATCAGAGTAGAGGGCCGCTCCAGAAAAGAAGGTCTAAGAGAAAGCACATGCTCCAGCTGCTTCCCATTGTAAGTGTGTGATTTATAGAGAGACCTGTGGACAATTACTGACCCACAAGTTTAATTCAGGTCACGAGAGTTGCTGGGGTCAGTACTTTTCTTCTCATATACATATGAAAGCCTCAGACAAAAAGGTACTGACCTCTACTGGGATGGCTCCCCTCAAGAGTGCATCTTCAGTATTTTATTAGCTGATCACCCAGTACTACTCATGGCGCTTTTCCACTGCATGGAACCTACATGACTCTACTCGACTTGGCTTTGCTCTTTTGCTTTTCCACTCGCCCAATCTGGTACCTAGTCACTGGAATCGGGTATGTTTTCAGTCTCAGCTTGCTCCGGGTTCTAATTCTGCCAAGTAGGACGAGTAAATCTTGCAGAGTGCTGATTGGCCAAAGACATGTCAATCAACACGAAATGCAGAGCTCATTCAAATCCAGCACAAACCGAATGTGCAACAAGGAAAACTGATCTGGGAGAACTGGGGTGCAAACCCGTGTTCCTTAAAAAAACACCACATGAATACACAATGAGTAAACAGTGCCTACCTTTACCGCCATTGTTGTTACGGTTTTCAAAGCTAGTGGTACCGGTTACAGACAGGGTTTTGCGATGTCACTGACTCCATTTCATGGGGGAGCTGTGCTAGTGAAAAAGTGACAAGCTAAAAGAGCTGAGCGAAGTTGTGCCCAGTTGAGTTGAGTGAAGCCAATCCCATGCAGTGGAAAAGCACCATAATTGGTAAATTACAAAGATACTCCGTGACAGCTCCAGTTGAGTTCACTGTGCTGAAAAGCTGTTTGGGTGTTTGTCCTGAAGCAAACTGTCACCCCGGTCTGAACTCCGTTCGCTGGAGAAGGCCAACCACAAAACATAAAAGGATCTCAGACAGCCACTTAAGTTGAAACTAGTACTTAAGTGCAACAATAGCAATGGCATTTACTACTCCATTGTTTACCCTACAGAGTTGAGACTGGGCAAAAGTTCTTGGTCTTTGTTGCACACTGGCACAAGTTCTCATCTCCTGTGTATGAATCAGAAGAGAAGGTGCAGGTAAATAAGAAGGGATATTGTGTGTTTGTGTGTGTTGTGAACATGCTCCAGAACTGTCTCCAACAGAGACAAACTGCTCCTCAACTGCAAAGAATGTTTATAGCAAAGCAGATGTGAAAGTGAGGATTATCAGCCTCTTAAAATTAAAACCTACCTCTCGATACTGCTTGACCTTTTCAGGCTAAAACAAAAATTGGCAGATGGAATTTATTTGTGCGGGTAAACATGTGACATTACATTCATCCTCTGTTTAATGTGACCAGTTGTGTCCAGTCCCTGGACCTGGCACAACAGCAACCAAGCTGATAGCCTCTGTCTCAGTATCTAACATTTAGCTTGGCCAAAAACCAAATCTGCATATATTCCTCTTACAGCAAATGTACTGGATCAGCAAAGATGTTTAATGTTCATAGTGCACAGTAATCACAAATGTTACCACAGATAACAAGTGATATCCCGTTAATGTTTACTGGTTTTCTGTTTTTGTTCACTGCATAGTGTAATGTTTAAGATGTTAATTTGTATAGAACCCTAAACATTAACATCTTTTAAAATTTAAAGAATGAATAAAAGATGTCAGGTCATTACCTGAGATGCCTTTACTATGCAAAAGAAATTTACCAATTTTATTTTTTTCTAACCCACAAGAAACTGCTTAAACTTATATGGGCAGTGGGCCAACTTCATAGGCCCATTAACCTAGGGTGACCAGACGTCCTTTTTTTTAGACTTAAAGGAATTTCACAAACGTCCGGGACTTTGTTTTTCTAGAGCTTACATAGAATTTCGAGAAGCGTTTTCGTTCAAACTAGTCCCGCCCTCCCCTACTCCGATTGGTTCGCTTGAGAAGGGGGCGTGGTGAAGTAGCTTAACATATTCTGATTGGACGGTCTGACTGTAGAGCTACCGTTATTGGTCGATAACCTCTATAAACATTTAATTGGTCAGTCTGCACGTCAGTAGTCCTTGTTTACGTCAGACAAAGCTCATGTACCTACCCTCATCTTGAGCAGCTATGCCGAAACGTAAATCTAAGTTCTCGGATGAATTAAAAAAGTAATTCCCATGTTTTGTGTAGCAAATAAAGGTGTAAAGGACCTAAAAGCACACATACGTTCAGCTATGAACAACGGCAGCGAGGGGCGTCTCCCCCCGAGACGTGTCCTCTTTCTGGTCACCCTAATTAACCTATTGTAGATTAGATATTTGGCCAAAATGTCACTTTAAATTAACTGCCAGGTTAAGAATGCAGCGCTCATTTATTTGGAAAATCAAAAACGTGTCCTTCAAAGACATTGCACATGGTGAAATGTGTAAATCTGATTCTGGGGTAGGCTCCGCATCCACCTCGACCCTAAATGGATAAGCGGTTTCAGATAATGAATGAATGCAGGTTGACTTTATAGATGGTCTCCTCCAGGGTGTGGACTTGGGCTTCCCTGCTCTGTTTATGTATCCAAAAGCCAAATTGTGATCTTTTAGTGCCACCAAGTGGTCAAAAAGTCAATGGTTACGAAACTGATCATTTAAATAAACTCTGATGATCAGCCACAATACCTGTTGTTACAGCAGTGTTGCTGAGGTTTTCACACGGTTTCCATTCACTGGCCACTCTGTTAGACACATGTATCTTTTTGGAAAATCAATGTAGATTGTAGAGGGGGTTTTAATTTATTATTTATTTATTTTTTAAAGTTTTCTTCACATACTACAGGTGTAGGGCTACACACACCGTAAGAAAATTATCCATCCATCCATCCATTATCTGTAACCGCTTATCCAATTTAGGGTCGCGGGGGGTCCAGAGCCTACCTGGAATCATTGGGCGCAAGGCGGGAATACACCCTGGAGGGAACGCCAGTCCTTCACAGGGCAACACAGACACACACACACATTCACTCACACCTACGGACACTTTCGAGTCGCCAATCCACCTGCAACGTGTGTTTTTGGACTGTGGGAGGAAACCGGAGCACCCGGAGGAAACCCACGCGGACACGGGGAGAACACACCAACTCCTCACAGACAGTCACCCGGAGCGGGAATCGAACCCACAACCTCCAGGCCCCTGGAGCTGTGTGTAAGAAAATTATATTGAATGAATACATATTTCATTAAAGCATTCATTGTCTGTAACCGCGTATCTAGTTCAGGGTCGCGGCGGGACCAGAGCCTACCCGGAATCGTTTGGCACAAGGCAGGAACACACCCTGGAAGTGGGGGCCGGTCCTTCACAGGGCATGAACATATCGCTATCCAATTAAAAACATGTATCTAAATCGTTGTCGACTTTTAGTTTGATGTAATGCATGAACCAATAGAAATGCTCCAAAATTACTTGGAATAAAATCTTTTTACACTGACTTCCATTGAAAGTTAAGGTTTTTTTACTTCACCTGTAAAGTTACTATCTTGGGAGATAAATGTTTCTTGTCAGGCATCACATAACAGTGGGAGGAGATATTGAAGCTCCTACTCCCTCATAGTAAACACATGGCAGTATTTATGCTTTTAACATGAATGCTACTGCTTATACTCAGACAGAGAAAACAATATATTTTAAATTTTTTATTGAGAAAAAAAAAAAAAAAAAAGACAAGATAGTCTGTCATATCATACCGGCATTGATGGATGAATTCAAATACATAAAACCAAATCATAGCAGTTTAACCCATAAATTGGCAACACTGTCTTCTTCGGGTACATAAAATATAAACAAATACTTTCTGGGTACAAATGAATAGTCATGCTCTTCAAAAGGGGAATTCTGACTAGGTTTTCAAACGATTAAATGTTTAATAAATGAACATCATTCAGAGAGAAACCTGAAATGCTGCATTCAGAATGCTTTGCAGTAGCGATGACAGGAGTCAGATGTATGAAGTGCTTAATGCTTCTTACAGCTAAAGCACAAAAAGCTATTACTAGCTCTTCTAGAGAATGTAAAAGCTCACGGCTGGCACTCTGTCCACGCAGATACAAGTATTTTGCCCAAGGCCTGGTTCATACGCTCTATTTTCACGGCCCACTTTCCACATGGAATAACAGCACTCGAGTGGACCACTCCAACTCGTGGGCATCATACACACCAAATTAGACCCACCTGTTGCCTTTTTGGGCCACATTTGGCTCACAACTGTTTTGCAACTTCTAGCAGAGCCTTCTTTGGCAAAAATGGGCCATATCTGTTTTGTGATATGGCCCATTTAAGCATTTTTAATGTGTGGACCAGTTTTGGCTTACATGCTGTTTGCCAGTACAGACACTGGGCCAGCAGTGCCACATGTTTACCTGAAGGGGCCCCACATCTGCATGCTATCAGTCAGGGCGTTTTCCTGCCTTGCGCCCAATGATTCCGGATAGACTGCAGGCAAACCAACAGAATGAAGCAGTTACAGAAGATCAATGAATGAATAAATAAAACATGTTTAGTACACTGGTGGGTTTAGGATGTGAATAAAATATAATTTGTGATGCAGTCACCTCAAACCCTTGATCCCACTGCCACCACTGAAAGGAAAGCTGAGTCTTTAAGATACTCTATAACCAACCATTTCATCAGCCCACAGTAAAAACTCTAAAGGATATTTTGAAAAATAAATGGAATTGCCCTTTAACGACCAAAAACCATGTCATAAACTAAGACATATGGGAATGATGTTTATTTTAATTCACAAAAACAACCTGAATATAATTAAAACCGGGACAGAGGCAGAAGTCTGGCAGCAGTGGAAGGATGTGCTTAGATATCCCGTTCCCACACTCAAAACGGAGCTGTCCGTATTCCACTAGGACAGAAGTGCAGTTAGAGTTTCAGGTATGTACAGTAAGTGCCATGTACTCCACATGAATCTGGAAACATTTCTGAGCAGTTATTGTCCCCTGGTGGCCAGGACAAGTTACTGCAATAATGTCAGAGATCTTCACGCTCTGTTACTTTGTCGGTGAAATCTGAATCCTCAGCATCAGATTTAGGTCGTTCATCACTGTCCTCTGTTGGAATAGAAATATACATATTAAAATAAAGTAATACTTTAAATTACAGCTTGCTAATTACTGGGTAAATACAGAGCAAGTACCTCTTATTCCATGTATTAACTATTTTAAGCGTATTTGAGTTCTTGAAAAGCGCTATATAAATATAATGCATTATTATTATTATAAGGTAATATTCCAAATCCATTGTACTTCTAAACATATAGATTCAAAGTATGACAGTTTATGCAAGTGACTATTACTGTAATATTTTATAAATAAATGCAGCTACTGTTTTGAATTCACTGCAGTTCTGAATATAATTATAGATCCTTTAACATTATTTACAGTGCACATACAGAGAAGGACATGTTCAGCTACTTTCATTACAGGCACTAGCAGAGTTTTAATAGTGCTTTGTACTTCTTAGGTACCGGACATGTGATTTGCCACACCAATTATCATCATGTATTCTTGAGATATTTTACACTGTTTAGCCTATTTGTATTGAGGAATTATATTTACACAGCTGGCTAATGAGGAAGTGATGAAATGAATTGTAAGATACCCAGTAATAACCATGTATCTGTAGTATCATGCCCTTTACTTACTCAGTACTTATTTTATTTTCGGCTTACTTAACAGGTACATACTCTGTAATTAGTGGGCTGTAATGTAAAGTGTTACCTAAACTAATATTGTCATAAGAGCATAAATGACTAAGAATATTACTAGGGTTGGTGATGGCGATGCCATCAGGGAAGAAAAACAATCAATTGTTGAGATAACCTGGTTATTCAGCACATTCAGGTATGCAGCTGATTTCATTTTATTGGCACATGATATTACTGACCAATTGAAACACTGTAGGCACTATGATGGTTTGCCGTTTTCTTCCAAGTACAAAAAAAATAGGGTGAAATTGCTGTCTGTAATCACTGACAGAAAGACACAGAAGCTGAAGGTCAATTCAAAAATCTGAATTTTTTAAAAATGTTTGCAGATTCAGATACCTTGTTCTGGAAGCTGAACACAGACTCCATCTTGCTCCTGGAAGCCGCTGGCGCACTGGCACTTGTAGCTACCTTTTGTGTTAACACACTCCTGGTGCTCCTCCGTACACACAGAATCTGGCAGCTCACACTCATCCACATCTACAGAGAAGAAAAGATTGGAAACATTAACTTGGAAACTTATCAGGTTCCTCAGTTTGTTCAGGCACCAAGTAAACACAGAGTCTCTCCAAGGGTGACACAGGAGGGTGTTACATGCCTGTGCAGGTGCCCTCTTCGTCCTTGTAGCCCTCTGAGCATGAAGTACAGTTTCCAGGCCCTGGTCCTTTACAACCTGAACATCTGCTGTCACAAACTGGAAAGAGAGTCACTATTGGTTAGTCTAAAGTTTTAGAACACTACAATTGTCCTTAGTGTTTATTATATAGACTACAAAATATATACACAATTTGCAAACATGCATATTTATAACATACAAATATTAGTAACAACTAATATCACCAATTATGATTATTTTTTTATTATTCCATATAAGTTTTCTTGACAGCTTTATTAATTTCAACTTATCAATTTCACATTTGCATTTGATTCAACTTTACAATATGATGCTCCCTGTAAAAACATTTCAAAAGATTGGAACTAAAACTAATTGTGCACAGTGCTCAGAATTAATTTAGGGAATTTTACAAACCTTGGCATGTGTAAGATCCATCTGAGTTCAGGCAGTACTCTGTCTCTTTACATGGAGATGGGTCGACGGAGCATTCGTTGATGTCTGAAACCATATGTTAATTAGGGAATATATGTAACCTATTAGATAGATCTGTTAGACAAAACCTGTCTATCATGTAGAACACATCAAGCTAAAAATTAGGACTATAAACATTTCTATTGTTTCTGATATCAAAAGATGGCTAACTAATTAGTACTCTTATTAATCACTTACTACCAGTTACCCAACCTTAAAGGAACACTATGTAGTATTTATACCTTAAAATTACAGCTTCTAAATTATTGTAATGTTCCATGGAGCAGTGATAGGGAGAATAGAGCCTCTGTTGTGGCTACGCATCCGCCTCTGTTGGTTTACAGAAATAAGCAACTTCTGAATCAGAGGGTAGAGGATTCTCGCGAGAAATGGGTTGCACTTAATGGCACATAGCTCACAGGTGGATGGTTACCTAGCTACAAGAAGAATCTAGTTCCGTATTACCGGTAAGGACATTATATGGCAGAGAGAGCAAGGAGGAGAAAGAGAAAGAGAGGGAGTGAGAGCGAGAAAGAGTAACCGTACAAGAGTTAATACAAGAATTAGTATAAGAGCTGACACAGACATGAGGACACAAGTTGGAGCAGTAAGTATTTGTTGCCCTTTTTTCCCCCCCATGTGTGGCAGTGCTAGTTAGTGATAGTTTTGTTGACGAAAGTGTTATATTCTTTGAGTGTTACTGATCAGTGAGCCAGGGTTTGCAGCTGCTAACTTTAGCCAGATTAGCTCACTTTTTCACATTAGACATAGATTCCGGTAATTTTGGTAAAGTACTTTTCACTGGTTGCCATGTGGATTAAATGACTGAAGTTACACTTCAGTTTTGTGTTGGTGGAACCCAATCTTTGTTGAAGACAGTGTTATAATCCAGATTTGGGAGTTACTGGTGAATAAGGGCGAGTGGTAGCACCTGCTTACTTTAGCCAGATTAGCTCAATTTTTAGCATTCTACATTGATTCTGGTAACAAGTGCTTTAATGTCAGTTGCTGTGTTTATAATGGCTAGCATACCACCATTGATACACTATGGTTCATCAGTGTGAATTGAGTGATATATGGGTTTTATCATGTATTCAACATTATTTTATTCGATTACACACATTCCCCCGGCTTAAAATCAGCTGGGACCCCAGAGCCGTTTGCTACTTTTTTAAACATCACTCAGTGAGTGAGCGAGGGAGCAGCAGATTCAGTTTCCAAGTAAAAAAAAAAAATCCACAATACTTTGTAGTTCATCATTATTGAGAGTCTGTAAACTCAAAATTCATTGCATGCTCTAAGCACCTGGCTCTGGATGAGTGCATTTTCATTAACCAAAGATGTTCCCTTGATTAAAGTTATTATATATAAATAAATGTCCTCAAAAACTATTTTTCTTTTCAATAATAAAACTTACAATCATTTGTTTTCACTATATTGCAGGTTATATTTTATCCACAAAATGTGGCAATACACTACCAACACCGACATCTGCCCACATGAAACTACACTTAAAAGAGACATCTAGGCATTAGATGAAGTGATTTTCCCACCAATGCATGTGCCTTCCTCATCTTTGTCCCAGCCATCTCTGCAGTCCTCACAGTCTTGAGCAGTGGCTCCAAAGCAGCTGGTGCAAGATGGGTGACATTCTGTTGAGAAGAGAGGGAAAGGGGGAAAAGAGAACAAGACCAAAATTTCTAGCTGTTTCAGGTACTAGTGAAATTCTCAACACAGTACAAGACCCTTTTCACAAATGTATATAATGTTGCTTTACCTTTGCACAAGGAGAAGGTCTCATTCCTCTCCTCGCTGTAATATCTTTCTGCACAATCCAGACAAAACTCTCCTTCATATTCTATGTCACAGGAGCACTTCCCACTTCCTCCCCTCGTCCCATCACCATCACATCTCCCATTGCCATGGCAAGGTCTGTCAGACCCTCCTACACACGCTAAACACACAAAAGAAGGTTATTTTACAACATTTAAGATGTTATTTTACGATAAAGTAAAAGACAAGAAGTCTTTCAAAACACTGCAAATCACTTACAGTTACAGTCTGGTCCAAACGTTCCTTTGGGACAGCACACATTGATGGTTTCAATGCAAAACCATTTATGCAGATCTGGGTGCTTCGTTTTCCTGTAATATATAAAAAAAGTTCAAATGTCATCCAACTGCATCTAATTTGTTGGAAAATGATTCAAATGCGTCATAAGATTTGCTTACATAGACTATAGTAATGGGGATATATAGGATGTGAAAAACACTAAAAATCAGATAATCAACACATCAATGCATAACAGAGACAAAACTCAAACTAAAACAAACAGCATGCCAGAGGAGTGCAGCTGAAATGGCATTCGAAATGTAATCAGGTTAAACACATCATTTTATAATCAATATAAGTATACATGCACAGCAAATTACTTTAAATTATTAAATTATTAATGTGTATCTCAAAATCAGTTTTATGCCAAGACTTTTTTCCTGACCTCTTGAACCACCAGGTCTCAAATTGCTCTTCATGCTCCTCCACCATGTGATTACACTCAAAACTGCTGCTGTCACACAAATCCTCGAGAATCTCAGTCAGTCGGATCTCACTAGAAAGAAAAGAACCACAGAGTTATTTGATTGTGGTACAAAAAGTGACTAAACTCAATAAAAAATAAAAAGCTGTAACTGATGGGAAAAAAAGAGATGAAGTCTCCCTGTACTTAACAAAATGCAATTTATTTGCATCTTTATACATGAAACGTCCCCATATCAGTGTGTCCCCACAATTCAGGATGCAGATGTCTGTGCATTCATTTACATGAATGTAACCAAAGTACTTAAGATGTGTCATGCAGAATAGATCACAAGCCCTGTGGGGAAAATAAAACCTCACCTTGTCTCATATTTGGAAAGTTTTCTTTCTTCCCATGCAGTGTTTCCACCACCAAAGTTTTTGTTTGCAGTCCTCTCAAAGCCCTGTGAGGACAAACACATTAAAAGTCACAATATAGTAACATCAGTGATTTAGATCAAAAAGGACCAAACTGGTCCCCAACGTTTCAATAAATTGCTTTTTTTTTTAACTTAATAAAATACTTTTTTGTGGTTGATGAACAGTGAAAACTTCTTAATATTGTGTTCCTTTCCCTGGCCATCTATGAAAAATGCACTACAAAAACTTTTGAATTCACATGCTCCTTTTTTCATAAGAAACTTTTCCTCATACAGGATTTTAGATCATACTGATATTGTGAAGTGTTTCTTTCACATTTATGCATTTGGTATAAAGGCTTATCCAAAGTGACGTATAATTTCAAACATTAGGATTTTGCCCAAGGACTTATAGATATAGTATGGTATGGCTTGCTTGCTATGGATCACACGCCAACATACCACACAATGTAACACACTAACTTGTGGAGATGTGCATATAATAAAATGGCAATGTAAGCATATGGTTCTATCCATATGAATATGCTGCATAAAAGTATTTAACACTGAAAACCTGACAATGCAATGTTAATAACAAACTAAAAGGGAAAAACAGCCTTACTGCTTTTGAAAAAGCCCCAACAAAAGGACAGCCAATGAGAACAGAAACATAAGTGGACATGGGGAAATGAGATACGAGGAAAATATAGGATATGGGCCCTTTAAAGGTAAGAGTACAGTCTAATGTCACAGCCACATCCAGCAGAGGCAAAACACGTACCCTGAAAAAGTTAGGACACTTACCTTGTTGAAATGTTCCACGATCCGTGTGCAAGTGGAGCATAAAGCCTGGACATCCTTGGTGCTGCCAGGTTTAAAATTTAAAAGTAAAACCACAGAAAGGAGGAGAAAGACTGTTTCAGAGAGCAACATGCTTCTATCAAACCGGAGACTCAGAACTAAGCCCTAAAGCTCATGATAAAATATTCTGTCGCAAACGGAAAATAGACAACCGTTACAGAACGCCTTATTCTCATCAGTCTTGGCTCAACAAGTGTCTGTGAGCATGCACTTCTCCACTCTGATCAACATGCAAAGCTCCATGCCGGCCACAAACACATGTACACTTCCGCCTCTTCTACCCTGTTAAGATTGTGGCTGCTCCTGATTGGCGGCGCGGTGCTATCAGTCAGCGCACTGTCCAATGTGATGCCGCCACGCGCGGGGCTTGTATTCCAAACCAAAATGTATTGTATCAATTGCATTTAAGAAATCAGTTGAATCCAGTTTTGTAATGGAGTGTTCAGATGATCTCTCTTCAAACTAAAACCACAATACTGGGTTTGTGTAGCTAAACCCACAATGAGCTGGTGTATGACACACACACACACACACACACACACACACACACACATATATATATATATATATATATATATATATATATATATATATATATATATATATACATTTATTTATTTATTTATTTATTAGCTATTAGATAATATTCTATTGTCTATTGTCTCCTTGTTGTCATTTCCACAATTCCAATTTTGCACAATGACAATAGGTTTCACCAGGAATACTCGGTCTTATTCAAGTCGTTGTCTGTAACCGCTCCAGTTCAGGGTCGCGGTGGGTCCGGAATCACTGGGCGCAAGGCGGGAGGAATAAAGGTGTGAAATTAAAACACAAACATGTGAAACACAGAAATGGGCGGGGAACGAAAACGAGTGCAGAACGAAAATCGGTGGTGAATGAAAACGGGTAGAAAGTAAAAACAGGTGGGGTACGAAAACAAGTGGGAAACGAAAACAGGCAGAAAATAAAAACCGGTGGGGTACGAAAAAGGGTGGAAAATGAAAACGGGTGCGGATCGAAAACTAGTGGGAAACGAAAACGGGTAGAAAGTAAAAACGGTGGGGTACGAAAACAGGTGGGAAATGAGAACGGGTAGGAAATAAAAACGGGTGGGGTATGTAAACAGGTGGGAAATGAAAACGGGTAGAAAATATAAACTGTGGTGTAGGAAAATGAGTGGAAAATGAAAAGGGGTGCGGATCGAAAACTAGTGGGGAACAAAAACAGGTAGAAAACAAATACAGGTGGGTTACGAAAATGGGTGGGAAAAGAAAACGGTAGAAAATAAAAACGGGTGGGTTACGAATACGGGTTGTAAATTAAAAAGGGTGGAGGAAAACAGGTAGAAAATAAAAATGTGAGGGATATGAAAACGGGTGGAACACAAAAGCGGGCTGGTGAACAAAAATGAGTGCAAAATAAAAACGAGTAGGGAACGAAAACGGGTGGAAAATGAAAATGAGTGGGAACGAAAATAGGTGCGAATGTGGAATATGAAAAGAGGTGGAACTGATCACTCCCAATAATGAAAGAGATGAAATTCAAAACTACAGCACTAGGCTGGAAATGTAAATGTGAAATTCATTTCAATTTCCATTTTGAGGTGAATTATAGTTAAAATAATGGATTATATGCCCTTTAACAAAATATATTTTCTACCATTATGAACAGTCCAAATAAAAGTGCACATTTTAAAGAAATATGAATGAAGACTACACATTCAGAACGTTCAAGAAAATTCTATAATGTGTCGAATGGACAAGAGTGCACTATTAAGTGTCCTCTATTGTCCTCCTTGACAGTGCTCTTTCCAGTCGAGAAAAAGGCATGCAGAGAACATGGGTACGTTTTCGAATGGAAGCCTGATTAGTGGAGAAAATATTATAATGCAGTCTAGATAAGATTTAAAATGTACATCTCACTTTTAAAACACATTGTACAGCTGCTAACAAACAAAGTACGCATTTTTCAAGGGCCCACTTAGTTAGGTTAATACCTAGCTATACATTTTGATTTAAACTCATATATTGTTAGCTACATTATCTTTTCTTATAAATTTAAATAAATCAAGGAAGAAAACTATTGTATCATACACAGTGCATCATAGGTTTTGGTGCACTAGTGGGGCCCCATGTTATGCACTAGGTGTCCTAGTTATATTTTCATTCCTGTCAAACAGGATTCTACCACTGTCGGGGTGTGTCATAAACACGACTAATCCCTAAAATACTAATTGCTGCTCCATAACTCTATAGAGCACAATTCCACCTCAGAACAGGGGGCTTTATACCCTTCTAGATGATGCTTGGACTTGAACTCACACCTATGGAAATTTTTTGTGTAGCCAACATATGTAGACCATGGGAGGAAACGGGAGCAGCACCTGGAGGGACCTGTGAGAACTCCTCACAGACAGTCACCCAGAGCGGGACTTGAATCTACCACCTCCAGGTCCCTGGAGCTGTGTGACTGCTGCGCCACCTTGTCGCCCCACTAATTATAATGTGTCTCTATATTTTGGACGTACAGTGTATATGGTTTGTCTAAGTGTGCCTAATACTTTGTTTAAAGCTGAGTTACAAAAACAAACCATGATGTGCGAAAGAAAGAACAAAGTACATGACCCATACACTAGCAATATTGAGTGCCAAATACTGTTTGTAAACATGCTGTAGGGCAGAAATATATAGATTGCGGTCAATGGCCATTCTCAGGCTCACTTCCCCTAAAACCAACTTAAAATTGGTAAGAGGTTGATTTTCTCAAGGGGAGGTGGCAAGGGGAAGTGCAATTTGCCTGAATCTGGGTTGAAAAGGAAAAACAGAACTGTGAAGTGAGAAAACAAGAACAAGGTGTTTTCATTACCATGGGAAAAATAATAAATATAAATAAATTAAACAGGTGTTTTAAATACTATATTGTTTTCATCATCTACAGGGAACACATTCCAAAATAGCTTTTATCCATGTAACAAAATATGAGACAAGATACTATTCTTATTCCTTCAAAGAGTCATTTTCAAATGTCTTGTTTTTCTTGACGAAATGACAAACGTTCATACGTTCATGCAGTGGCATGATCTGAGAAATCATTTTTATTTATATTTTAATCTACACGGTGGTGCAGCAGGTAGTGTCACAGTCACACAGCTCCAGGGATCTGGAGGTTGTGGGCTCGATTCCCGCTCCGGGTGACTGTCTGTGAGGAGTTGGTGTGTTCTCCCTGTGTCTGCGTGGGTTTCCTCCGGGTGCTCCGGTTTCAACCCACAGTCCTAAAAGTGTCCGTAGGTGTAAATGTGTGTGTCTGTGTTGCCCAGTGAAGGACTGGCGCCCCCTCCAGGGTGTGTTCCTGCCTTGCGCCCAATGATTCCAGGTAGGCTCTGGACCCACCACGACCCTGAATTGGATAAGTGGTTACAGATAATGAATGAAATTAGTATGTGCATTTATATCAAAATATATAATATGTGCTTGTTTTAAATGTAAACATTTCAGACTCTCAGGTTTATGTGGGCAAGTCATCAACTGATGCATCATAGTTACTTGGGGCAGACCAGCAGGACAGACAAAAAAAAAAAAACTCCTACATTCACACTTATCTAAAGCCACTCCCCTAAAACACATGTAGCAAGCTGTGAGGAGCAAGGTGCACAAGACGTCATGTCTCATTCACATGTAGGAATACACCCACCAACTACACCGATGTTCACTCTGGTTTGCTTTCTGGCTTCATTCAGCTGCTTTTTGATAGAAAGCCTTCTCTATCACCTTCTGTGTGCAGAATGCATGCATGGGGAGAGAGTAATGTAGTAAACAGGAAGGTAAGCCACAGTTTCATTCAGTCTGAATGAAATGATTGGACAGAGTTTTTACAGTCTGTGCTCTATATAGAAAAGTAATCTTTTTATTTACATCATAAGAGTATTCATTTTCTGATTGCTATTGGGACATAAAAATATTTCAAAGTATAAAACAAAAAGCTATATAATCTTGGAGTTTGTGTTTTTGAAAATTGGACTGCAACTTGTGCAATGGAAGATGATGCCAGACAAGAGAACAAGGATGCAAGGAAACAACAATGCACAGTGAAAAGACAGGCAGATGTTGCTGGATATTTTAACTAAATCTAGCAAACTAGAGTTACAGCATGTGCTATGTGGTTCAGACCTTTGGGCCAGATGTGTTCCACAGCACACTTGATAGTGGCAGACCTGTGGCTCAGCTGAGGCAGACAAATTTATCAGTGTCAACAGTGTCATTCAACGCCATATGCGGGCCACATAGAACTGCAGGTGTGCCATCTGAGCAGTTGTAACATTGTGTCGTAGTTTAAGCATGATGAGAGCGACCTTCTCACAGCTGTAAAAATTGTTTTATTAAATACAACAACAATAATGATAAAATAATTCTTATATACAATTACAAATAGTTTGTAATTTTAAAGCATTATTCCTATAACATTTATTATAATAGGGTGACCAGACGTCCTCTTTTACCTGGACATGTCCTCTTTTTTAGACTTAAAAAATGTCCGGGCGGAATTTCACAAACGTCCGGGATTTTGTTTTTCTAGAGCTTACATAGAACTTCGAGAAGCGTTTCGTTCACAAACTAATCCCGCCCTCCCCTACTCCGATTGGTTCTCTTGAGTGAGAAGGGGGAGTGGTGAAGTAGCCTAAAATCTTCTGATTGGACGGTCTGACTGTAGTGCTACTGTTATTGGTCGATAATCTTCTCTGTAAACATTTAATTGGTCAGTCTGCACGTCAGTGGTCCTTGTTTACGTCAGACAAAGCTCATGTACCTACCCTCATCTGGAGCAGCTATGCCGAAACGTAAATGTAAGTTCTCGGATGAATTAAAAAAGAAATTCCCATGTTTTCCCATGTGTAGCAAATAAAGGTGTAATGGACCTAAAAGCACACATAGATTCAGCTAAACATAATTATATCTTATTTTAATCAATTTTATATTCTATTTAATTTTAATTTACAAACTTCAAAATGGTCCATATCGTATTTTAAGGAATATTTAATTGTTTTTCACTGTAATATATTATATATATGCATATGAACTTCATTCATGCATTAATTCATTAATTCATTCATTTTCTGTACACTATACACATATATATCAAGTCTATTAATAGGATTAAACATATATTTGAATTCTTTCTTCGTTGCAAACCGTGCTAACTAGGAAACTTATAATGTGGTAAACGTAGTTCGGACTCTTACGTTGTAAAGAGCCCTCTGACGCTCCATGTTGTTGCACATGCGTACTGAGGCAGTTTAGTTTGCCACCATGGCGCGGAAAGGCAGTGTTAGTGACTCTGTTCTGTTTCTGCTCTTCATTTTCGCCAGTTCTCTTCATCTCTTCATTTGCCCCTTCAGCAAAGTGGAGGAGAGCTTTAACCTCCAGGCCACTCACGATATCCTGTATCACAGAATGGATCTAGAGCAGGTAAAGGAACCTTCAGGCTACAGCAGGTGGCGTGTTTACTGCTAGGAGCCGATATTCCGTCAGCCGGAGCTCTCCTGTCATATGCATACACTGATTTACTGAAGCAAAATAGATTACAGACATACGTTACACAAAAACGTTTTCTTTCCTAAACAGAAATGTCACGTTGAACAGTTGTCGTTGTTTTCTGCGGTGATTGAAGCTCCGTCCAATATCTTTCGGATAATTTGGAGTGATCCAGACCACATCCTCAATCGACAGTAAATGGGGACAGTAAATGTCCCTTAGCTCCTTTCCTATTGGAGATATGATATTTCCATGATTTGTGGGATAACCTCAGCTCTGGAATGCCATCAGATCCTCACAGCCATACTTCAACATCTAGTCTAAAGACTTACTAGAAGTGTAGAGAATGTTACTACAACATTGTTAAAACATTCACGCAAAATACATCAAAGTGATGCCTCATCTTTGACAGTGAACACACACAAACACACACACACACACAGCAGCAGGCAGCCATCCCAGTACATGTGCAGAAGTTGGGGGCTAGGTCTCTTCCTCAGTGAAACTTTAGGCGTGGATGTTGAGCCAATACATATTCTTGATTTTAGAAGAAATCAATGAGGCATGTCTGCATACTTTAGACATTCTGGGTATACACAAATCAACCTTAATGTTGTGCACTTTCTTGTATATGTACTCTCTGTTCATTCTCTCAGCTCTACTGACCGTACATGATCAATTTGTAGTTTTACAGTTACAGACTGCGTTCTATCTGTACATGTACAAAGTGGACCAGTACATAAGCTGTGTCTAACAGACTGGATAGTGAGTGGAAACAGAGTTTAAAAACTCCAGCGGCACTGCTGTGTCTGATCCACAACACACCACCGCCATGTCAGTGTCACTGCAGCTCTGCGAATGATTAATTGTGTATCTGCAAAAAAAAAACATGGACAGTAAGTGTAGAAACAAGGAAGTGGTAATAATGTTACGGTTGTTCTGTGCATATTATCAATTGAGGAAGAAGGAGTATTCATGTCTGGGAAACTGGCCCAGACTTTTATAACCTCAGCTCAGGACTGGATAGTCCTTTAAGTGTTTTTCTTTGCTACAGTCTGTCTTAATTGCTCTTCTCTGTTTTGTGTTTTCTTGCTGAAGTATTCCAGACTTGGCCAAAGAAGTATTTCATCAACTGCTAGTCATGATACAGTGTTGCATATGGACTTGATAGTTTAGCTAATTCAGAAACAATAGTCTAGAAGCAGGTGCACATTATAACGCAGTACACAGGTGCATCTCAATAAATTAGTCATAATACATTAATAATTAAGAAGAGAATTTATTTCAGTAATTTAATTTCAGTAAGTGAAATTCATATAAAATATAGATTCATTACAAACAGAGTGATCTATTTCAAGCCTTTGTTTCTTTTATTGTTGATGATTATTGCTTACAACCAATGAAACCCCAAAATTCATAAAGTGTTTTATATAGTTTTTTTCTTTTTTCAGTATGATCATCTTGAATTCCCTGGAGTGGTGCCCCGCACGTTCCTTGGTCCTTTGTTTATCTCTGCACTCAGTGCACCCATGGCTGGGTTTCTCTCTTTGTTAGAGGCACCAAAGCTTTATACACAGATTACTGGTATGTATGTTGGTACCCAAGAAGTGGCAAGTATCTGTTTGATTGTTATTATCTGTCACATTAATAAATCTGTGTTATTTTAAAGCTGTAATTAATTGCTTGTATGTACTTCATAAACAATAACAAACCCCATGTAGCTTTGCCAAGCCACTAAAATGTGGAAAAAAATATACACAAGGTAAAACGTTCTCTATATCTACAGTTACTCTAAGCGTATATTCTGGCTGCAGTAAGTAGCTGTTAAAATCTAGTGGCGTTAGTCATTTTCATCGGTAATTGCTTAACTGGTGAGTCACGGCTGTCAGTTAGCCAGTGGTAGTTATCACTGACAATGATTATCTAACTGGCCTCTGCCATTCATTTTCAGTGGTACCTCCTTAACAGTGGAGTGATAACTCCCAGTCAGCCAGTAGTAGCCAGCATTGAATAAGAGTATGCAATATGCATTATCACTGTGCAAATGACCAATTTGACATTTTACTTTCTTGATTTTCGCTGGTTCAGTCATGTCATTTGTTGTATTTGTGTCAGCCCTAGTGTAGTGTTACAGCAAAATGTCTCACTAGTGTCCATATTTCAATCTTTTGTGCTCTACAGTGCGTGGTGTTCTAGGAATTTGTGTGTGCCTCTCTTTGTGGAAAATGCAGAAAGAAGTGAGGAGACAGTTTGGATCGCTGGTGGCTGGCCTGTTCTGTCTCATTTGCTCTTCACAGTTCCACCTGATGTTTTACAGTACTAGGACTCTACCTAATATATTCGCTCTGCCTTTAGGTGTGTATTATCCAGAGGTTTTCATACTTTCAATGGTAGAGACATGGGGTTATGAAAAAATTCAGCTAGAAAATAACTAGCTGGATGGTATACATTGTTAAAGTTTCCGAATATACTTTGCATTCTCCAGTATATAAAGTCCATATTGTCGCTGTCAAAACAAAACCTTATGAAAAAACGGCAGCTTTACATTGTAAGTTTATGAACAGTGACAATGTAAATGTGGGCTGGGATATGTAAATTATGTAAAAATTGATAATAACAAGTGGAGACAAATTTGTTCTGAAAGTGAAGATGAATGTAAACTAAACTGTTAAAATTGTTTTGAATTTGCTGTTGTGCTGAGGCCACAAAAACAATTCATTTACATGCTCCTGCCTGCAACACCCATTTATTTAAAAAGTATAAGGAGGGTTACAGCTTTTTCAATAAGTCATAGTACAATTCAGGCACAATACAGTACAGCACAGCTAGTCAGAGCTAAACAGAAGAATGGGTTTAGCTCTAAGGGATAAAAACAATTTGATGTGGGCAATTTTTAGTACAACCTGCAATCACCGAAAACATTACTGTGAGGGGGAAAATTAGTAAAAATGTAAAATAAAAGCCCTGTTATAAAAGTTATTCATTATCTTTTTTTCTTCTTCAGTTTTGCTGGCATTCTCATCTTGGATGGCACAAAGACAGGGTTTTTTCATCTGGCTCTCTGCTTTCGTCATCATTGTGTTCCGCTCTGAGCTCAGTCTTCTGCTTGGACTCATGCTGCTGATGTCACTTCTGTCCAGGAAACTCAGCATTTCACAGCTGTTTTGTTATGCTGTGCCTGCTGGGATTTTGTCACTGGGTAAGTGTACTTCTTATTTTACCATTTTCACATTAAATAAAGAATGAAACTGCTTTGTATTTCCTGAATGAATTAGTCTATGCTTCACATAGCTGCTGCCCTAAAATTACTTATTGTAATTTTACTATTAATTTGTAACATGTATCCCTGGGATTGAGTTTATTTCTTGGGTTCTGCAGGTCTCACTGTGTCTGTTGACTCTCTCTTCTGGAAGGAGCTGCTATGGCCTGAAGGCAAGGTTCTCTGGTACAACATAATCCTAAACAAAAGTTCCAACTGGGGAATATCCTTTCAAAGTTTTACCTTGCTCACATCATTAACATAATGAATTGAGTCAAAAATTATTTTGCCAAGCACATTGTGAGTAGGGCAGAACGGTGGCGCAGCAGGTAGTGTCGCAGTCACACAGCTCCAGGTTGTGGGTTCGATTCCCGCTCCGGGTGACTGTCTGTGAGGAGTTTGGTGTGTTCTCCCTGTGTCCGCGTGGGTTTCCTCCGGGTGCTCCGGTTTCTGGATAAGCGGTTTTAGATAATGTATGAATGAATGAATATTGTGTCTAGTATCCGTACTTAAAAAGAACTTATCAAGTATTTCATTGCAAGCATAAGTAGTTCTGTGCAGTACAGCATGTAAAATGTTAAAGATTATTGTAGTATTAATCATTGTTCTGTTTTCTTTGGTATTTTAATACTGTGACACTCTAGGTACTCAAGTGTCACAGTTTGAAGAAGTAGAAAGAGTAAAAAGATAGATTAAGAAGATTTTAAATTAAATAAAAAAACACTTATTGAACATATGATAAAATAATTAATGAAACAAAGCAATATTGTTTTATCACCCAGCTCTACTGATGATACATGACAAACATAAATATCTACATAGCATTAGGCCCCTTTTTGGTACTGATAGCTTTTTCTCATTACTTCTCATTACTCCCAGTTTGAACACAGCTATCCAAATCCATTCAGTGTTTTTAAACAGTAATCCTTACAGATAATTGTGTATCATTCCTTGACTTTCTCCCCTTAGTAAACCTCCCCCTTCCTTTGGTACTTCTACTCCGCTCTTCCCCGTGCCCTTGGTTCTACAATCATTTTTGTCCCGTTTGGTCTTCTGGACAGGAGAATGCAAAGACTGTTGTTACCCACTGTGGGCTTTATTCTGTTATACTCCCTCCTGCCACACAAGGAGCTACGTTTCATTATCTACACTTTCCCTGTATTCAATATAGTGGCAGCTCGAGGTTGTTCCTTCATGTAAGTCACACTATCTCAGGAGAAAGAGAGAGAGAGAGCGAGAAAGAGCATATTAAATATAACATATTTTGTCAGCAACAAAACCATGCGGTATTTGTTAGACATGCACCATAAACATACAGGAATTTTATTATTTTATTAATGGAATTTATGGATAAAAATCTCTGATTTTTACCCATAAACTTTTCTTTTTAGAAAATGTAAAAATCTGAAATTTCTGCGTCTTTAGTTTTAGTTCATTTGTATTTTCAAATTTGTATTATTATTTTTTTTAAATATCTTACTGAATACACTGTATAAAATATTGAAATTTCCAACCTCTGTGTGTGTGTGTGTGTGTGTGTGTGTGTGTGTGTGTTTAGCCGTGTTGGAGGTTGCATAAACACAGGAATGCATGAGTAATGAGGTGTGAGTAAAAGTTAAAATCTGACCTTTTTTGCTTTCTGTTTCAGTTTAAATAACTATCAGAAGTCATGGGTGTATAAAATTGGATCTCTTGTTGTAATGGGACATTTGGTGGCAAATGGTGTGTACTCAAGTGTGTCATTATACGTTTCACATTACAACTACCCAGGAGGTAAAGGCATGCAGGAGCTACACACATTAGTGCCTGCCCACTCAGGTATGTTCATTTCAGCTGCAGCTTGGACATTACACTGTAAAATGTTACCAGTCAGATCTAATAGGGTCTATATGGCTTGTCCTAGATGTGTCCGTACACATAGATGTTCTTGCTGCTCAGACAGGAGTCTCACGCTTCTTAGAAGTGAATAATAACTGGAGGTAAGTATCACATAAATTAATACTTTAACCATTAAACATTTGCTTTTTACATTTCTTAATTCTCTTCAATTCCATTTATTCATACTACTCTATCTTTCATGAGGACATGAGGACTGGTCTTAAATCCAACAATGAATGAGACTTGCCTCGGCCTATTAGTGTGGTGACTTGCATAAATATCCAAATTATTTTCTGATGATACCATGAATATTATCCTGCCATCAAAAAACAGTGACGACTTTTATTCCAAAGGGAGCATAATTATGACTTTTTTGTTGGATTTAGTGCAGCAGTATAACTGTAAAAAATACAAAACACTGATCAGCCATAACATTATGACCACCTACTTGTTTCTACACGTATGGTCCATTCTCATTGCTTCACTGTCCATAGGAGCACTATGTAGTTCTACAATTATAAACTGTACTCTATCTTTTGCTCCATATAATTACTTTGTTTGCCTCCTGTCACACTGTTCTTCAACGGTCAGGATCCCAACAGGTATGATTTGTGTAGGGGATCATTCTCAGCGCTGCAGTGACACTGATGGGGTGTTAGTGTGTGTTGTGCTGGTACGAATGGATCAGACACATCAAAACTACAAAGTGTTACTGTATGATCAGAGTTCTGAGAATGGACCATTAGTGTAGAGACAAGGTGGTGGTCATAATGTTATTGTTGATATATTAACACATTGTAGACTTCTGCATAGATTTTAATATCACTTGATAAATTATACAGGTTTAGTCACAACTGATTGATTACATCAATATGAAAAATGTTGGATTAATAAGACAAGTTTTTTTTCTGTGCTTTGTTAGATATGACAAACGAGAAGATCTGGCACATGGGGACCCACTCATGAAGACTTACTCTCACATACTAATGGAGGTTAATACAACAAAGATATCGTTGCTTAGTGACTCTCACCAAACTCTAGTCTTCATACAGGGCTATGAACGCATGGTGGTTAATGTAGCCCAGTTCCCACCACTTGGTGTCAAGCTAAAAAATAAGCTGGTGATACTAGAAAAAAAACGACATTCCTGACGAATGATGAACTAATTCTAAGAGATATTATTACTTACCAAATGTGTTGCAAAATAGAATCAATGCACCAATATATTTCTAAAAAATATATATTTTTTTGGCTCTTTTTTCTGTGGATACTGTTTACTTCTTACTGAGGATACTGGAGTTCCCATCATTTTATAGAAGACACACAAACTGAGTTGAATCAACAAGCTGATTATCTAGAGCCTGTGCTGCCACACTGCACATATTCTTGACTCTCAAGAAAAACTGGTTTGTGGCCCACATCTACTTGCCTTCCAAGAGGCACCTGGGGTTGTGTAACGGCTTGGTCATCTGCTCACCACTTCCTTTTACAGTGAGTGTAGAACATTTACTGTAGTTTCCTGTAAAACAATGTAAATATTTTATAACAACACTGTTCAGGTCTACCCATTTTTTGAGGTGCTGAAAAATATAGTAGGGGTGTAATAGGAGACGTTTTTGTAGTTAATCATGTCACACTAGGCCTTGCTAGGCATGTAGTGGATATTGAGCACAGAGCACAATAGGGAACACAGTTTACTTTGACAGTACAGCGTGTAAAACATTAAAGAAAAGTTTTTGATATAATTATTTAAACTTTGACTGCTTGTTCTTGTTTTCAGTCTGTTCCCACTTGCCAAACTCCACAAAACATTGATACCTGTAAGGAATTTGTAAAATATTCTTGATATTTTGTCATCACTTCCAAATCCCACCGTGACCCTGAACTGGATAAGCGGTTACAGATAATGAATGAATACAGATGTATAAAAAACTGGAGAGCAACATTTGAAAGGGTAAACCTTTTTATTAACAAATGACCACAAAAATTGCATGGTTCCAGTCTGGGTACTAACTCTTTAACAAACAGTTTTTTTGTTGTTTTTTGAGATTATTATAAAATGTACATTAACTAGACATTAACCCATAATTTAATAATGTAAGAAAAAAAATTGTGCTTGCAAAATTCATTTTCAAACAGATTGCTCACCCTGAAATTACAGCATTATATTACATGTTAAGAAATTTCAACAAGTTTAAAAGAAACTAATTCTAATGGACAGTACCATAAGCCACAATATCACAATGAAAAGATTAAATTACAAACATTTAAACATCTTTCAGTCACAGCATTTCTTTTTGGGCCATGTGTTTATATTTATTAATAATAATAATAATAATAAAATTCAGCATCCTGTTCTATCTTACATATTGAGTCAGAAGACTATGATGTGTTTTGCACATCAGAAAATATTTACAGCATTTTGACCTGAAGTAGTTTGTGTAAGGCACAAGAGAAAAAGACAAAAAGTCTGGCCATTAAAAAAAAACAAAAACAAAACAGCAACACACAAAAACCCCTTACAACTAAGCACCCCCCCCCTCCATCCCACCCTCCCTGACAACACTTTTACTGGGTATAAGACCAACTCCAGTTATCAAGTGTTAAACAGTAGTACACTTACAAAGCATTTATTTAAATTAACGATCTATACGCTCTGTTTACCAAATCTAAACCTCAGTGTAAAATATTTTAAAGGGCCATTTGGTCCTTGGGCAAGGATATTCTGGATCTAAGAAATAAGCTTACACGCATAAAAAATGTTCTCAGTATTGAAAATATATCAAAGGAAGGTTGACTTTTAAAAATAAGAGTCCTTCAAGATTTTCTAGCAATGGTCTAGACTGAATTGGGGCACAGTTCACACTTGATGTGCTGAACAGAGTTTCTGCTGGTACAATGCTGGGTGGACAACCCACATAACGCACAGCTACTTTGGCAAGTTCAGGCCACAAGAACTTCTTGAGATTCCAATAATCCAGAGGATCACAGCTCTGGTCAAGGATGTCCTCCTCCAAATATTCCAGAACAGCAAGCTCTGATGACTTTGGTCTCTCCTCTTGCTTAATCTTTTGCCTAATGTCATCCATGAGTGCCCACAGGTTATCCTTATTTGTAGCTGAGCTGTTAGATGAAGCTGGGATCTCACTGCATCCATTGGACAATGGAGATTTAGTTTCTGCAGAGGTAGCTATGGATATCTTATCAAGTTCTCCTATGAGGTCTTGCTTGCACTGTTCTGCCTCCTCCTCAGTGAACAGGGAGGTCTTGTACCGAGGGTCCAGCATAGTTGCCCATATATATCGTGGATCATGAAGTGTGGGAGACATTCTGGTCACCATAGCCTCTTTCAAAGACTTGAGCATGTTATCAATGCCCATGGTCTCATCAAAAAGCATGTCTATCTTACGGTTTAGGATATGAACGAGTGGTATGACTTGACCAAGTGTGGCAGTGCGATTGCTCATCTCCCTACAGGCCACCTCAAAGGGTTTCAGAGCATTGCAAACTGACTGCATCACCTCCCACTGGTCACAGCTTATAAGTTCCCTGAAATTGCACTCTAATGACATTTCATCAATGGCTTTCTTTTGCTCAACTAATCGTTCAAGCATAAAATAGGAGGTCTTCCACTTGGAGGGAACATCCTGGACCAGTTGATTTTCAGGTAGGTTATAAGCTTTTTGCAGTTCTGCCAGTTTCTCCTTAGCCTTTGATGAACGATGGACCCGCTCACAGATCTTCCGTGCAATGCTCAACAAGTTCTGAACCATCCTCTGACTTTTTATGGCTTCGTTAACAATGAGGTCTATGTTGTGACCAAAGCAATGCATGATGGTGTGAGCACTATCTTCCAACACATTCCCTATGGCTTGATTATCAGTTACAGTGAATCCAATCTGCAGACCTGAGGAAACTATCCAAGTGTCCCAAAGATACTCGAGCTGCTTTTGAATGCTCAGCATATTGTAATCACAGTCTATTGGAGAGACACCAAGCAGAGCTGAGCAGTGGAAATCTTGGCCCTGAGGTCGGACACTTGACTCAAACGTCACCCAGTGGGCTGTGAGGGTCAGGTATTCCCGAGTTTGACTGCTCACCCATACACTTGTTGTAAAATGAATAATTCCTCCCTCTGCCTCCTTGAGGTGTGTCAGGACGACCTCTTTTACGTTTTCATACATTTCTGGTATGGCGGTGCTGGTGAAGTAAGATGAAGAGGGTAAAGAATATTGTGGTTGGAGATATTCCAGTAATCGGTTTAGGCCAACATTCTCCACCACAGTTGATGGCTGAAGATCCAGTGCAAGCATTTCTGCAATGAGTTTGGTGATTTTTTTGGCAATTGGGTGGCTATCGTCAAATTTCTCATTACTCTCCTCATATGCTGAGGTGTCCATGAGCTCCTGTTTTACTGTAATTTCAGCGGATGACACATCACCTGAGATACTTCTATTATTTTCAAGCACATGCCCATGAAACCTCTGCATGTGCCTAAATAAGCAACTAGTGCCTAGATTAGTTGTTTTTTTGCCCCTGCTTATTGTGCGGCTACAGTGCAAACAGACCACCTTTGTTGGGTCTCCAGAAGAAATAGAAAAATGATTCCACAGTTTTGAAGTCTTCTTGCTAAAAATGGGTAGAGTATGTTGTTTCTTCTCACCAGTTGGGCTGTCCATCACACTTGCTGATAGATCCTCCCCTGCAGTGAACGTAGCATGGAGTGACTGAGGTGAAGATGCTTGGCCACTTGTGCTTTTTTGGTTCTTGAGCACATCAGGATGTCGTCTCATCAGATGCCGCATTAAACAGCTTGTGCCAAAGTCACCCCGTTTGCCACGACTAATGACACAAGGACAGTATCGACACAAAGCCTTGAGCTGATCAACTGGGGAGACAATAAAGTGGTGCCACACTTCTGATTTTACTCTTTTCATTATTTTTTTGTTTTGCTGAAAAACTGAACTCGGCTCTTGGCTTAGACTTGAGCCTTCAGCAGAGTCATTTGGGGATGATGATGGAGGTACACCTTCATGTTTTAGGTCAAATGACATGTTTAGTGAAGAATCGTGTCCAGATAGGTATGTGGCATCATTTACCTCCTCTTTTACAACCATATTTTCACCATTGTCAGTGAGCATTTCATCTGATATGTTTTCCAGTGAGATACAGGTGGGCTCTTTTTTGATCTCCACAGGTTCCTGCACCTGCTGTGTGCGTGACAGTAGTGTTGGTGGTGTGGTATAAGGTGGTGGAATAGTGGAGCCCTGTCCATTTTCTTCAATAACAATGTCTCTGTGGGCTCGCCACATGTGGCGAATTAGACAACTTGTTCCCAAGTCTTTCCCATTTTTACCACGGCTGAACTCATTCATGCAGTGAATACATACTGCTTTTGAGCTATCCGCAGGTGACAGATAAAAGTGTTTCCAAACAGCTGATCTCCTTCGAGAACTCGAATTTTTATGGGCTGGACCTACGCAATCAGACCCTATGTCCATGGCATCATCACTGTGGTTGTTAGCGGAATGTGGGGAAGGGGCTGTACCAGAGTCAGTCTTGGCATTCTTTTCCACATTTGGCTTGACCTTTTGCAATGTCTCTTTGGATGCTACATCTGTGGCTTCTGCTAAAGAAGTGGACGGTGAGGTGTGATTGTTTAAGTGGGGCTTAATGCTAGCTGCCAGGTCTCCATTATTTGGTGATATAATGGGAAGTATTAAAGATGAGGCAGAATTGGACGAAGTATTAGAAGAGTCACTCTCTTGTAAAAGTACAGTGGGGTGAGCCCTTCGCACATGCCTCATTAAACAACTAGTGCTGAGGTCTTTCTCGTTTTTACCCCGACTGAACTCTTTCATACAGTACATACAGATTGCTTTGGTACTATCTCGAGGCGATATGAAAAAATGGTTCCAAGCTGGAGACTTCTTTCTTGGGTTAACTGGGTTTCTAATAGATGATAGAAGGCTTTGTGTGACAGCATCCATTGCAACATCATAAAAAGTACTAGAGTAGCCACTCAGCAAGTTACCATAGTCGTCATCATTGATTTGAGTGACAAACGGACCTACAGCCCCATCAAAATACAACTTGTCATCCTCTGCAGCACTTTCACCTGTTTCATTTGGTTCCTCTTTGATATGTTCATTAATTTCATCTGCTGAAGTGTCCTTGTCTATTTCAGTGCTCTTGCATGTATTTGAAATATCTGGAGAAGTTGGGCAGCTCTGCTTATTGCAGGTCTCTTCTTCCAGACTATCTCCTGAATGTCCGTCAACCTGAGAATATTCATGATCCAGAGTCCCCTGGAGGGAGGAGGACATAGAGTCCTTAGCCAGTGTGTCTGCAGATTGAGGGGATTTTGCATCTGTAAATTCATGAGGAGTAATACGGTATGTCTTAAATACATAACCATCTTGTCCCTCAATTTTTAAACAGGTTGCTTTGGCCTCTTTTCTCTTGTCATTTTCCAACGATCCATTATGTCCCAGGTGCACATCATCAGACTTTTGAGAGAGGTCTTCCTCTCCATCCATTTTAGCAGACTAAATTTCTGCTAGGGGAATAAAACTCTTTCTCTAATGAAAGCAGCTTGTCAAGTGTTCAAGTGTCATCAGCGTTGCCGTTGTCTCTGTCATCCATCCAGATATTTACAGCAGTGTTTTATTTTCAAATCCAGTTGAGGAAGACTCAGACTTGTCCATGTAGGGAATTTGCCTAATTTCTTGGAATCTGAAAGAAAGAGTGAATAAAGAGAAATGCTTTCAATAAAGTGATAGTTAATCCATGTAGAGTTAAATAAAAAAGACTAAAATCAGCTTAGTGTATCGTTACTGTTATCACCATCATCCTCTTTATCAATAGTAGTAGTAAACGTATCCTTAATGAGATTTATATATATATATATATATATATATATATATATATATATATATATATATATATATAAAACTTATTTGTTAAACTGTCTCAAATTCCATCCAATTTAAAGAGAGGTCTGATCGATATTTATTTACATCTGGTGACTGAAATTCTCTTTCTGCATTGCAGAAACTTATTTTATGCAGTCAGATTGAGAGATTCTGACATCCTGGGCCATTTGAATCCCAAGTAAACAAGTCAACATTTAATAACAATAAAAACAAAAGTTAATTATAATATTAACATAAATGTGGTTGCTTGTGAAAACCTATTTGCTGATTTCTCCTCAACAAAAATTATATGGATTTATTACTTTATATTACCAGATATAATGTAATAAGTAATTAATTACCCTGGACTACAACGTCTTCAACATATAATACTGAGCTGCCAAAGACAGGAGGGGAGGTTTGGAAAGGGCTATATGTATGATATATGTATAGGTATACAACATTAAATAGTCCATTTATAAATGTCATCATTTCATGCATTTATTGTAATAGGTTTCCTATGTGCTTAAAATGTTAAGGAAAAATGTGCACACATACACACATTATATATACACACACGCGCGCGCGCACACACACAAACACCGACTCTGTTGTCAAGTGGGTCTGTAATGGGTTGTGCTTGACAGATCGGTCACCTAACCCGGAACAGTAGTAGTAACGTTAGTAGCCTACTTTTGTGGCAGACTGCTGTCGTATTTAACGTTCATACAGACGCAGCAAAGTATACACAGTCATATACTTTTTTTATTGTGTGGGAAATTAGTTTATAAAATATCGCGTATATACAATATAGGTCACAATTATACACTAAAAGAAAGAAATTAACTTCGGTTTATTTCGCTATAGCGTTAGTGGTCTGTTTCTGTACAGAATTTTCAGAGGCAATAAATATCTTGTGACTCCTAGTATGGTGTTACATTTCTTCTTAAAAATAACTTAAAATAAGTTCACGTTACTCATTTCCAAACCAAAACGCTGCCACTTAGCAATGTTAGCCATTTTTTTCCATAATGGTCTGTGCTCCGTTAAAATATGTTAAGCTACTGTTTTCGAAAAAAGCCAGCAAAACACACAAAAAACGGTCGATGGGTGCTGTTTAAAACAATACCGTGGTAACGACTAAAGTGAACTCTCAACGAAAACATGTTATTTAGGGCACGTTAGCGTTACTTCCTAAACCTGAACTCGTATTAGTTATCAGTCATTACATTAACTTGAGGGACTAACTCGTAAACGATTTCTCCAAATTTAAGTCAAATATGTCGCTGAACACAACGTGGGTTTCACTGCTGCTATCATATAGTTAATGTAAACGCACTAACATTAACTGTTACTTTGCTGTGTGAATTACTAGCAGCGTTAGCCAGTTAGCTATCTGTATATCTTTAACGTTAACGTTACCAAAGCGCGGACAAAAACAACAGGAACAAGCGATCACACTGTCACATGGATTCAGTTCACTGACAACTTAAAGCAAAAGCAGACTTCATGACAATTTCCCGGGTCTTCGAATGAGGTTTGAAAGATTGGTCTTAGTAAGTAGGTCCTTTATTTTCACGTAGCTAGGCCCCATGGAGCTGGCGAGGCAGAACCAGGTCCTGCGGGGCAGTAGAACAGCTCCATAGAACCAACAGCAAAGCCAAGGGAGCACTGGATCTACCCCCTCCTCTCTCCGTCAGCACTCGCCACCACACAGAAGGCAGCTCAAAGTAGCCTCAGTCAAAGAAAGAAAATGATCACGTACCTTTAGGCTGCAGTATGTAGTTCAGTCTTTTATTGAAAAGCTTAATAAACAGGTAAGATTGATCCTGGGCTGTGAAAGAGGAGGAGGGGGTCATTAATTTCGCCGCTTTGTCTCCACACTGCGCTTAAAACACAGCTCCACTCAGCGTCGGACGGAAGGAACATGCTTTATGACGTCAGGGGGAGGCGATAGAGGTTGTTGAGCTGGGGTGGGGGGGGGGGGGTGCAGAGAGAGGCGAGGGCGAGGGGGAGGGGGTATTAGGGCAACGCCAGCATGTTGTGATGGGCATTTTGGCTCTTTTCACGGAGTCAGTTCAGTTGGCTCACAAATGCCAGTCGATTCTTAATTTCGTTTGTTAACATGTTTTATAAACTAATTAATAGAAGTAAATAAATAAATTATTTAGATCTAAATTTAGACTAAGGATGAAATCAATATATATTTTAAAAAGATGTCAATTGTCTATACTGCCCTTCATTCCTCATCTCACCCAGATCAGGGTTAGTGGGTCCAAAGCCTAACCGGAATCATTAAGCGCAAAGTAGGAAACCACCTTGGTCAGAACCCCAGTCCATCAAAAGACTTCACACACACACACCCGGTCACTCACACCTAATTTAGAAACAAACAAGTCCTATGCCAACGGGGTTTTTAGAGTGTGGAAGAAAAAAGAGCCCTCGGAGAAAAATCACACAGACACAGAGAAAATGCATGGTTGAGTGAATAAATGGAACAAATAAATAAAAGTGTTATTGCTTTATAAGATTTGGCTCTTCAAAAAGAATCGGTTCTGAAAATCCATCTAAAAGAGTCGGTTTAAAAGAGTCAACTCGTTCGAAAATGACACTTCACTAACACCAACATGGCGGGTGAGGGGTAGTAAAAATATAACACAACCACACACACGGGTCGGGGTTAAGTTACGGCGGTGCTGCCGACACCAGTGGGGTCAATGCAGCGACTCTTGTCTTTTATGAACATCAAGACAATTTTACAAAACTGCTCCATATCCTGATAATTACTGCAACTAAAAATAAAGGACTTTTGGCAAGAGCTGTGTTTTTAGCAGCCTGGCGGTTTTGGTAAACTAAACATACGGGGTTTCTTGACCTGATGGTCTCTCTCAGGGGCAACAAGGCGCCACCAGGGGTGCGGCAAATGGGTGCCTTTTTTGGTATTTAAATAGAGGCTTTCTGTGCTCATCATTTGCATATTCTGCAGGAGAAAACTCCCTTCACTTACAGATAATATATATATATATATAATAATTTTGATTTTACTGAGAATTTTTATTTTGATTAAAATATGTTCCTGCATTATTTAGTGAGTTTTTTTTTAAATATATCTTCTTCTTCTTCTTCTTCTTATTATTATTATTATTATTATTATAATTATTATTATTATTATTATTATTATAATATTTGAATTTGTTGTAAATATTCCAGGTTATAGGTGAGCTTATTTATTCTACAAAATGGTCCTGGTAAGTTGTACCAAGCATTCTTATGAAATATTGCTTTATTTGAGCATGTGCAGAATACAATTCTCTCCACACAAATTGCTGAACGCTAACTGTCCTTGAGCAAATAAATGGCATAGAATGTCACATCAATATGTACAACAGCTTGAGTCTGGACAGAGAGCTGAAGGAAGGGATTTAAGGGTTTTTTAGCTGGATATTTTGAAAAACTAGCTTACAACTGTTTGTATCATTACTCCAGCTTTAAAGCAATTTTGTGAGTGTGTGTGTGTGTTTGTGTAAACATATACAGTTGTCCACCTGTTGCTCCGTATACACTGTTAGCCTTCTTTAACCACATTCTTTAATTGTCAGATCCCCACAAAGCAGGTATTATTTGGGGAGGTTTTTCTTTTTAAATAAAATTTCAAACATTCTCCTGCTTTTTTGCCTTTTTATGATATCTGTTGCATAGTACTGAAAATGACAATTTGCTTTTATTAAATCCCCACTAAAAATTAAGAATTAATTTGCTATGTTCACGATCTCTAAAATCAAAATCACCAAAATCAAAATTCAAGCATACGTTTGCATAAACTATTATGTCCATAACTGAACAAATCAATGTACATGATTTTGTAGACCTTTTTTCTTAGGGGGAACTTATAATGATTGCAGTGACCAATAATATCTTCTCTCTTGCCATTTAATTATTATTATTATAATTTTTTTTTTTTTTTGCCAGATTTTTTTTATATGACAATGACAATTGTTATTTTCAATACTATTCATCAGTTACCAAAATATGACAAAAGAGCAGGAGAATGTTAGAATTTGGAATTACAATTATATGTTACACAAAAAATGCTTTCAAACATATTTGTACACCTATATGGTCTAGTACAACTAAATGGTAAATGCAGCTTAAAAAATTGGCATTTTGTGTAGAATATTTTGGCAGATGTGTGTATGTATACACCAATCAACCATACGTTTATGATCACCTCCATGTTTATACACTCACATTCCATTCTCTCTGCTCCACTGACAGCAACGGTGCACGTTGTATTTTTACTATTAGGCCTACAAACTGAAGTTCATCGGTTGCTCTGCATACTTTGTTTGCCCACTTTTAGCCTAGTTGTCCATGGTGAGGAACCCCACAGAACCACCACAGAACAGCTATGTTTTGGGTGATGGATCATTCTCAGTGCTGCAGTGACACTGATGTGGTGGTGGTTTGTTGGTGTGTGTTGTGCTGTTACAAGTGGATCAGACAGAGCAGTGCTGCTGAAGAAACTTTGTTGGTCCGCCTTGTAGATGTAAATCTGAGATATGTTGCAGCACAGTTTGTGTTGGTCGCCCTCTAGTCATTTATCAATGGTCACAGGACACTGCTGGCTGAATATTTTTGATTGGTGGGCTACTCTTAATCCAGCAGTAAAACAGAGGGTTAAAAATAAATAAATAAAAATAAAAAAGAAACTCCAGCAGCCTGCTGTGTCTGATTCACTTGTACCAACACAACACACACCACCACCACATCAATCACGGCAGCGAAGTGCACGATTCAGCATTATAATCATACATGCTCTGTGGTGATGCTCTAACCATTCAATAACAGGGTGAAAGGGAGCAAACAAAGTAGGCAGAGCAACATATGAACTACAGTTTGTAATTGTATAACTACAAACAGCACCTGTGTTGTCAGTGGAGCTGGGAGAAAGGACAGTGAGTGTAGAAACAAAGAGGTGGTCATAATGTATTGGGTGATTAGTGTATGTTCTATAATTATCCCTATGGTTTCATAGTGCGCGCTGGTGAGAACGTGAGCGTCAGCTGTTGTGTTGTGAGAACGTGACGTCATCACGCCCTGCGCGCGCCGCTCGGCTCTGTTCAGTGTCCGTTGTGCAGTTTTGTGTGTTGTGTGTAGTGAGCGCTAGCCGATAGCGTTAGCCGCCCGCATTGTTATTGGGGGGAAGGAGACGGAGACAGAGAGAGAGAAGACTCAATCTCTCACTCTCTCACAAGCGGAGCAGCTGCGTACCGTTTTACCCGCAGAACGAGAGAGAATGAGAGGACACGGCTGCTGCTTTTGAATGGCTTTTAAAGCTAGTTTTCCTTCGCGGAACTCGCTCCGGGAAGCGTAGTATCTGCCATCACGGCTTTTTCGCCTTCTCCTGAGTTTAAATTCATCGCTGGAGCCCCGGACTGCGCCCTGTGGATGAGAACATTGTGTTCGGAATCACAGCCGCCATTGCTTTCGAGAGCCGCTGCTGCTTCTCTTTTCAGCCAAAAGCAACGGGGCTGCGAGGCACTGCGTCCGGGTAAACCACTGCAGTTCTAATCACAAGGGTTATTGTTTTAATCCTTGTATGTGGAAACGTTGGAGAGGTGTACATACGATTTAGAAACACCTTTAAATCCTCCATCACCGGTCTGAATTTCTGTATCTGTGCTTATGTTTTGCAGGACGCCATTTGCCCTCGTTCTGCTGTTCGTTTATTATTGTTAGCTGACTGCATGCCATATTAGTTCTCTTTTCTCTGCCGTTGCTCTACGCACAAAGGAAACGCACTGCAGTCTAATCTGAGCCATAAGGTGGTTTAAGGTGGTCGCCCCCACTACAACCACAACAACACCCACTCTGTAGCAGTCTCGATAACTGTCACAACACCAAAGAAGTTGCCTGAAGAAAACTTGCCTCTAGTTCGAGTTGCTAAGTTCATCTTGTTGTGCTTAACTTTTTCCTGTAGCCATGTAGAGTGTGAAACGGAGGCAGTCATTCATTCCCATCTAAGGTGTTCCCTGCCAGAAAGTAGCCCTTACTCAAGTAAAAGTATTTTAAGCATTGCGTTGTATTATAGGAGTTTGTGTAGATCCTCAAAACAGCTTCACTAGATGTACAAAAGTAGTACTTAAGTACAAAGTTTAAACTACGGTGGAACTTCTTAGAGCATCAGCATCACTAAAGTTTGGTGTTGTTTTCCCATTTTGGGTTACTGCAGGAAATACTTTAACCTAATAAAAGCACTTAGTAAATATATATTAATGTCTTAAATGTAACTGAGAACAAATTATATTGCTTTGCGCTTTAATTTACTGGAGCAAAGTTATGATTTGGAATTACCCAGGAAAGTACAAATTCAGTTATACCTGACATAACTTTAATAAAATGTAACTGATTACCGACTCATCTGAATGCTTACTTTGCTGTTTTCTTTCAGTAATTTTTCTTAATGTCAAGGTTAATGCTAAAAAAAATTCATTCATTCATTTCCAAGTTCGCTCTGTAGTGGGCAGTCATTCAAGTAAAAGAGAGCAACTCTGCCAGTGGGTTGAGGTTGATGTGTTTGGAGCATCACAGCTGTGCTTGCATGCTTAGTTCTTTATTTAGTCTATGCTTAGGAAGTTTTTTAGAGTTAAAAAAATGTTTAATTTCGCGTGGTAATATTTTCTCAATTGCTAGCAGAATTAGTTTGTGAGCTCACACTTTTTTTATTACAGAGTTGTTGCTTACTTACCATGTAATTTTGCAGTTCTCTGCTGTTGCTCAGATATGAATAATATAAAGGAAATGCACTGCAGTCTGATCTGGCTTACTGAGCTAAATATGGTTTAAGGTTGGGGTTCAGGGATTTTTCCCCACCCCAAACCGCAACATCCACTCTGGTAGTGTCAAAAAACTGTCACATCGCATACCTCAGTTATTACAGCTTGTTGTGAGCTTGAATTCAAATTTCCTGTTATTACTGGTGACAGTTTCTGACTCACTAGGTATCAGGTCAATGCAGAGGACCAGAGAATTCATTCATTTTTATGTACTCTTTATCCTTAGAAAGTGGGTGCAGTTATTGAAACCAATCACTAACTTCTGTTAGTTCAGTATTTTAACAGCTCAATTCTCATAAATTGCCCATGTATGGTCTGTTGGAGCATCACGTAAGGGAGTGATAGCTTTGAGTGCCCATATTAACTGTATGCTTTGCTAAGGGTTTAAAATTTGGCTAGTGTTTATGTCAACAGTAGAGTGGGTTTATATTTGCAGGCTTTTGGTGAAATCCTGCCATTGTAAACCCGACACTGACAGCAGGAAAACATAAATTTCTGTGGAAGGCTAAGCTTAAGCCATATTTATGATGATTTGTTTACCATCAAAGACAGCTGGGTCTTTGAACTATGGCAGGTGAGCCAGCCAAAATCTGCTAAGTATAGGGTTCTCATAGAGGAATTTGTGGTTCTGTAGTGTGTGTCGAGGTCACACTGTAACTACAGCATATACAGGAATGACCTCGGAATATGAATAATGATCAGTTGTACATACTTATACTTATTGATACTTATTCTTGATTTCACTGATGCTTTAGTGCTCCTTTACCTATTTTAATTGGAATCTGAACACAGTTCTGTTTCTGTCTCTAGCTTAAGTGTCCACAATGAGAAAGAAAGTACGACAACACAGACCACCAGCGCCACAGCGGTCGCCTTCGCCCATCAAACCCTCCCCAAATCGGGAGACGCTCACCTATGCACAGGCACAGCGGATGGTGGAGCTGGAAGTGGATGGCCACGTGCATCGGATAAGCATCTTCGACAAGCTGGAGGTCATCTCAGATGATGACCCCATGGCCCAGGAGATGATGGAGTGCACCAGCAATAAGGAGAACACGGAGAAGCCACAGCAGGCCCCATTAAGGTCTGCACGCCTCCAAATCAGCCAGCAGAAAAAGAAAGCAGCTCTGAATGCACAAAAACCTCAGACACCTGCCTCTACCCTGTATGAGCCCAAATACCGCATTGTGGACTACAACCTGCCTGTTGTACCCCCGAGACCTTCACAGTACTACAAGTATGAGGAGAAGACACTGGAGGAGTTGGACGAGGAGGTTGAGTATGACATGGACGAGGAAGACTATGCCTGGTTGGACCTGGTCAATGAGAAACGGAAAAGTGAAGGCTTCAGCCAGGTCTCTCCTAATGTCTTTGAGTTCCTTGTGGACCGTTTCGAGAAGGAATCCTTCTTGGAAAGCCAGGGCCAGCAGGACCCACATTTGCTGGTGGACGAGGATGCTGTGTGCTGCATCTGTATGGATGGAGAATGCCAGGAAAGCAATGCCATCCTCTTTTGTGATATGTGCAACCTTGCTGTACATCAAGAGTGTTATGGAGTGCCATACATTCCAGAGGGCCAGTGGCTATGCCGTCATTGCCTGCAGTCTCCTAACCAGCCTGCAGACTGTATCCTCTGCCCCAACAAAGGTGGTGCTGTCAAGAAGACAGATGATGATCGCTGGGGGCATGTGGTCTGTGCTTTATGGGTGCCTGAAGTGGGTTTCTCCAATACAGTCTTCATTGAGCCTATAGACGGTGTGGCAAACATCCCCCCTGCCCGCTGGAAGCTTACCTGCTACCTCTGCAAGGAGAAGGGCATTGGTGCCTGCATCCAATGCCACAAAGCTAACTGTTACACTGCCTTCCATGTCAGTTGTGCGCAAAAGGCTGGTCTTTTCATGAAGATGGAGCCCATCAAGGAAATGACTGAGGCAGGTACCCCTTCCTTTTCTGTAAAGAAGACGGCTTACTGTGGGGCCCACACCCCCAATGGCTCCACCAGGAGGCCCCTTGCTATATATGACAAAGACAAAACCAAAAATGGACTCTGTCAGATGACTGATAAAAAAAATGGTCAAACAAGACTGAAAAAGAAGCAGAAGAAAGCTAAAAGTAAGAAAGCCTTGGGGCCTGTGACAGCAGTACTAGCAAAGTCTGGGCCTAGCTTTCCTACTAATAGGTAAGTTATAAGTCTGTTTAAAAGATTTGCTCATACTGATATAACTGAAATGCTGATGCTTTTATGGATGAATATTGAAGCTTAATGCAATGTCTTCGTCTGTAACCCGAAGGATTGACTACAAATTAAATTTAAATGTGATTTTGTGTGATTTTTAGCCATATGTCTTGGAGCTTCAGTCACTTGTTAGCTAAATTAGTCGTATAGATCCTGTACAAATCTAAAGAAGCAAATTTTGACCATCAAACATATGTTGATTTTTGGCCAAAATATTGCGTTAAACGGTAGGTTGACTGACAGACTTTTCCTTCCTTCATCTGGAAAGGTTTTATACTAGGGGCCTAAGGGTAGTGATGTGTATCAGTGCCAGGCCAAGCTGAATCATTAATGCTTTTTCAAATCTCCCACAGGTTAAGCACCATCCTTAATCAAGTTTCTCTTCAGAGGAAGAAAGCATTCGTCGAGCTGGTCTTGAACTACTGGACTCTGAAGAGACAATCACGGAACGGGTTGCCGTTGATCAGACGACTTCACTCTAGCCTACAGTCCCAGAAAAGCACACCAGTAAGTCCACTGTTCAGTGACATTCCTTGCCTCACAGAAGGCTTTGTGAATTACAATTGTGAGTAATGTTATGTTACACAATGGTGATTTAATTTACCTAGAAGCACAGTGAAGAGGAAAGCCGGGCACTGAAGGAGCAGCTGAAGGAGTGGCATCGTTTGAGGCATGACCTTGAGAGAGCACGACTGCTACTGGAGCTCATTAGAAAGAGAGAGAAGCTCAAAAGAGAAGAGGTTATGACCCAATTCATTATCTCTTGCATTCCTGTGTCCTATTGCAATATAAACTGTTGATCCAACAAGACATACCTGGCATACCTGACAAACAGCTCAATTCTAAAAACCGAGAAGACCATGAAGACGGTCAGATTCTTCTATATGAATTTTATATTCTGAATTAATTAAATGCAAATTTTGTGAAAAGTATTTTTCACTGTCTAAATATGTATGGACAGAACAGACTTTCACAACAAGATAATAAACCAGGCAGTTTTAAACCTTTGTAATGAGTAGTAGTGAGACAACTTGCTGTTTTGTGCTTCGTGTCTGCTTTTGATTATTTAATTATAATTTTTCTGCATCTCCTAGAATGATATTAACCTACCTTTTTATACCTATACAGATGAAGTTGCAGCAGTCAATTCTAGAGCTACAGCTTACTCCATTTACCATATTACTAAGGTCTGTGTTGGAAGGGCTTCAGGAAAAAGACCAGGCCAGGATATTTGCACAGCCTGTTAACACCCAGGAGGTACGTGTTAAGATCTTCATAAACCACTGGATTTTATAAAGCAAAACAACCTCTGGTAAGGCACCATGCCAAAAATGTTGTTTTTATTTATAACTGGATTGCAAAGCCCTAATATTTAAAAACTAATCACATTCCTTTTGAGAAAGGCAATGTTTTAGTACTTATTTTTGACAAAGTACATGCATTTAAACATTTGATATGATAATAACACTTAAAACTGCTTAAACCGCCTTTGGGATAAGAGGAAAATTTCAGGCAAAATAGTTAAATCAGTGTTTAGGAAGACCCTGCTCTTCATCCCAAGGAAGACACTTTGATGTATATAGTTCTGATGCAAAATTTATCCTGTTAATTTAATTTAAGTATCTGGTTTGTCTTAAAAAATATAGATTTTCATAATATAAGAAATTCTGAGAATTTGTGTCTAGAATGATAATGGCAGAATGTATTTTTCTGTTATTTCATGTGGTAAATGCCTGCCTCCTTTTTTAAGGTACCTGATTATCTGGACCACATTAAGAACCCTATGGACTTCTCCACCATGAGGAAACGTATAGACGCACAGGGCTACAAGAATCTAGATGAGTTTGAAGCTGATTTCAACCTCATTGTTGCAAACTGCATGAAGTATAATGCCAAGGATACCTACTTTTACCGGGCTGCTGTCAGACTGAGAGATCAGGGTGGGATGTTGCTCAGGAAGGCACGGCGCCATGTTGAGTGCATTGGCTTTGAATTTGACACCGGTATGCATACATCTGAATCTCCAAGTGTAGATGCTCCAGCTCCTTTCTCCTGGGAAGAGGGTAAGCATTAAAATAAAAACAAATAATAAATCTGGTTAGTCTGCTGTATTTCCTCAGCTTTTTTGTTTTAAAGCAAGTAGCTCTATACACACTAATAACTGAGAGTTTTGCATTAACCAAATGTTCACACTTTCAGACTTAAGTCTTTATAAATAAAAGTTCACAGGCTCATATACAATGAACCTACATCTCAGAGAGTGTAAGAAGACACACAAGCATAACTGTTTAAGATTACTTAATAAATCTCTGAGGTTTTGTGCAAGTATCTAATGATTCACACAGTCATCTTGCACAGTGTTTATGTTGTTCTGATTTTATTTGTTTCAGTCGATCAGTTGCTGATCCCAGCCAATCGGCAGCACCTGTCCCTTGACGAGCAGCTGAAAGAGCTTCTGGAAAAGCTTGATCTGACCTCTGCAATGAAGTCCAGCCCATCGCGCAGCAAACGGCTGAAGCTGTTGAAGAAGACCATTAGCGATGTGAGAATGGAGATGAGTCTGAGGAGCAGCCGGACACTCTCCTCCGATGAAAGGAGAGTGGGAGTGGAGGAATCATTAGAGCCCAACTCAACTGAGGAAGGTTAGTTTGCATGGGACTTCCACATATTCATGCTTACTTCTCCGTGTTTGTGTAGGTCTTTTCCATGTGTTCTGGTTTCCTGCAGCAGACCAAAGACATGTATTTAAAGGTTGATAAGCTGTGTGAAATGTCTACTAGTGTAATTTCCCCAACCACTGGGTGTTCACCTGCCAGTGCACACATATTGTAGGCCCCCAGGTCCAGATGAGTTGGAGGGTTGCTTTAGGAATTTGATTAGGCAAAAGCACAGTATCGGTATCAGCTACAGAGAGCACCGATACCATAGGTGTGTTTGAAATGGCCCACTATTCCCTATATGTAGTTTCCAGGGCACTTTTCGGGACACACCCATGAAGCAAATACGCACATGCGCACAGCTCAAATTTACGTTGGAGCAGATTGTAAACAGACCGAGTATTTCACACTATACGACTGTTTTTGTTGATTTTAACACACTACACGACCCCAACTCCCCAACCAAACACACAACTTGCATTTCCTAGGAGACACAGATAAATATGGATGTACAAGTGTGTGTGGTTATTACTTTTTTCAGAAGTTAACACTGCCCTGGATTCTTAATGAAATGTCTGTGACATTCTTTCATCCAAATACCACTAGGATCAAACACCACAGGATCTTTCTCCCCCTATTTAAACTGCCCTGTTCAGAATGCCAGTGTCACTCCCTTCTTGTTTTTTCATATTTAATCAGGACTCTTATTTCAGGACTCGTGTCTTTGTGCACTCACAGAAATGTGGGTACTGTGCTGTTTATGTTTTGCTGAACCATTAGTCATAATTCAGACATTTATTAAATTGAAAAAAAGAGGACTTTTTGAAAAGCATCACAAACCAATAGTGTGTTTTCATGAAAATCCCATCGTTTGCCACTTTTTATTCGCATTCCAGAAAATGAAGAGCATTGAAAGCTCTTCATATAACAGGAGCTTGTCCAACATGTGGCCAGATTATGCATAAGATCAGCAAAGAGAAATGTTAGAAAGCATCTTATTTAAGGATGGTGCTTGAGATGCTGGTGTTTTTTAATGGATGTGAACAGAACATGGAAAAAATCTTCGGACCTGGGACTGAAAGTGTCAGCTGGACACTCACTAACGTATGAATTTGCTGCACATGTCAAAGGACAGATACTGGGGATATAATTATGACTAGTTAAAGGTGGTCTTTTAAATCCTTGCACAAATTTAGTCAATAATTTTTTTGTTTGTCTAAAGTGTGCTTTTTCCAGTTTGTATTGGAGTTAAAGAATGACATTTTGTACCCCAACTGTCACATCTGTGCAAACTCTTTTTTTTTTTTTTTTTTTTTTAGCCATTTTCTACAAATTAAAGTAATTGGCAGCACAGTTGGTATAGTAATCTCATAAAGGGGACGATTCGATGTTTCCATCCAAGCTCAGAAGTAATAAATATCTCTCCAATATTTTCAAACATCATTTGGTGGAGTAAAATGGACCAGTATTCATGTTTCATTTAGAGCTGGTCAGTGACATATTTGAGTACTAACCAATGAGAGCACTAGGTAAGGGATATAGATTAAAGAGGCATATAAAATGAAGGAGCTGCTGTTTAGTTACTGTCTAAATGTAAGTGCCTTTTATAAATCCTGCCTTAATCAATAATAGAATCTTTCACCTTGTCAAACCTTTGTTTTTAGTTTGTAGTGAAATGCTTTTCTAGTTGTCTGTGCAGTAAAGAATTATATCCATATACAACCCAGATTCCAAACAAGTTGGGATAGACACACATTCTTTTCACAAAAGAACATACAACACACATCAGATTTTGAAGGTGACACGTTTTACAATTACTTGAAAAACATTAACTCATTTTCAAACTTGAGGGAGGCAGTACATCTCAAAGTTGAGACAGGGCCATGTCTTCCATTGTGTAGCATCCCATCTTCATGGAGACCAGTTACTGGAGTTTTGGGAAAGGAATGTTGTCCCATTCTTGTTTGTCTCTCTTCTAACAGCTCAACAGTCCTGGGTCTTCTTTGCTACATGTCTGATGTTTTATATTTGTAAAAGGTGTGTACTGCAGACAGATTTCAGCACTTGGACACTCCTTCTGCAAAACCATGATGCTGTGACGGATGCAGTATGTGGTTTAACATTGTCTTCTTGAAATATGCAAAGTCTTCCCTGAAATAAACTTTGTCTCTATGGGAATATGGTGTTGTTCTAAAACCTCTATATACTTTTCAGCATTGATAGTGCTTTTGCAGATGTGTAATCTGCCCACGCTATAGACCTTAATGCAACCCCATACCATCAAAGATGCAGGCTTTGAACTGTGTGCTGATAACGCTCTTCGAGTCCGCAGGACACAGTATCCATGTTTTCCAAAAATAATTAGAACTTTTTATTAATCTGACCACAAAACATTTTTCTGTATTGCCTCAGTACATTTTAAATGAAGATGGAGGAGAAGAGAAGGCTGCAGCAATTCTGTATTGTGTTTACATATGGCTTCTCCTTTGTATGATACAGTTTTAACCTGTATTTAGTCTCTCCAATTAAAAACACGTATCCATCAAAATAGTAACTTTATAGAAGAAGGAAAAAACCTCTCACATTTCAATGGAAAAAAAATATTTAATTAAGTAATTTTTAGAGCATTTCTATTATTTTGTTTTATTTCATCATGAAATGTATGCATGATGTGAAGGGCTGCTGGTTTCAAATGATTTAGCAATCTGAAAAACAATCAACAAAAATAGACATGTAGGTTTTTTATTGGACAGTGAATATTTGTGAATTTCACAGTGAACTGTGATTAAAGATGATGATGATGATGATTTCTGGAAGTATTCCTGAGCCCATGCAGTGATACCAGTACAGAATCCTACTGGTTTTAATGCAGTGCTGCTGGAGCATCCAGTATTGACCATCAGCTTTGTCTCTTGCGCACAGGGATTTCTGCAGACTCTCAGATTTTTTCTGATGATGATATGTACTGAAGATAGTGGGATATTCAAATTGCTAAAGATTTTGAAGTTAAGGAAATTTATTTTCTGAAAAGTTTTACACAGATTGCTGAATCTCTGCCCATCTTTGTTTCTGAGAAACTTTGCCTCCCTAAAATGCTTTTTAAAATACCCAGTCATGTGACATGGTTGCAAATTGCTCCTCCAGCTGTTTATTCATACCACTTACCTTTCCAGCCTGTTGTTGCTCCTGTCCCATGTTTTTGGAGATGTGATACTGTCATCAAGTTTGTAAATGAGTTAATATATTTCATGACGTGAAATGTCTCACTTTCAACATTTGATATATGACCTTTTGGGAATAAAATATGGGTTTTAGGATTTGCATTCTTCTTTTATTTACATTAATTTACATTTTCTACAGCGTCCCAACTTTTTTAGAATTGGAGTTGTAAATATAAAGTTGGTACAGGTTTTTTTTTAATTAAATTTGATAATTGCAAAATATGGAAATTTGAGCACTGAAAATCTGAGATACCCACCCTTTGCCAAATCATTTAGTGTGTAAACCCCAAAAAAAACAAGTTATTTTTAAAGGCTGGCATTTAGTGTAAGATGCTGACAGTTTCTTCTTAAGAAAGTATGTAGTTTAAGAGACGCTTCAGTTCCTGATCATCTGGTGTGTTCACCCCATGATAAAATAACTTCAGTAAAATGTTACTGTATTTATTTATTTATTTAAAATATGTTGTGATTTCATAAGTTAGATATCTAGATATTATGTTGTTTGTTCCATCAATCTTAATGGACTGTTTGGTCTCTTTTGCAGGTGACAAATCAGTTCCTCCAAAGTTGGAGCCTTCAGATTCTCAGCCCCCTTTCACAAACACTGACAGACCAACTGAGCCCCCAACACTGAAGCCCATCGAGCCCAACTCAGAACTGCATGAACCAGACAAGATGGATGGCCACCTGGAAGACTTCCCATCCCAAAAGGAGACCCAAAATGGACATTCACGAGACCGACTGCTGCTCGATGATGGCGACGTCAGCGTGGTTGCCACTTCGACCCTAGCTGAGCCGTCCGGTCCGGTAAAGAGACGGACGTCAGTGCTTTTCCGTAAGTCTAAAAGTGTGAGCCCACAGAAGCCCATGGGAGGTGAGGAAGCCCAGGTAGAGTGTGTCCTCAGCTCGGTGCCAAGTCCTTCTTGTCTGTGGTTATCTCCCACCTGGAGAGCCTCCTACATACTGGGAAGAGAGCAAGGAGTGCCAGCAGGGGCAGTGAAGGGGAAGAGGAGTTGCCCATCAAACACCCCAACTTTGGTACTGCCTGCAGCAGCCAGAGCAGAGCCAAGCCAGTATTTATTATGCATATCATTGCTGTCGGAACAAAACATTGTTATGGCCAGAATGGTCCTTTGTCTGGAGAGATCTTTGTTCTATTTTGTTTGTTTATCCATTCATCCTGTAATTTTAATTCAAAATTAATGGCACATAATACTTTCAGATTAGGCCAAAAGCTGACAAATGAGGCGGTTAGTTTCAACAACAATGATATACATATTAAATGCAAAGATAAAAACAGATTCTTTTTTTTTTGTTGTTGTTGTTACTTTCATATGTGAAAAATGTATACATGTCGAATAAGAGAATTTTAATTGGGCATTTCTCTGGAAATGATAGTGCACATTTTTTTATCTTTAAGTTTAACATATTGGTCAAATATGAACATTAAATATTAAATGTATTTTCCTTATATATTACATTTTTTTATGTGGTTTTCTCCACATCGTTTAGAATTTTTGACTGTTTGAGCTAACCTGTGATGCCTCTAGCTATCTATCAGGATTTAAGCAACTTTTTTTTAAATGAGGACATCTTGTTACATTTTACTGCATTAATGGTTATTTATGTTTATTTGTTTTAAATCTGATGCTGCATGTATTTGCCATATGAATCCCTCAGATTATGTAGCTGTGGAACAGTACTGTATTCAGATAGTATAAATTATGTTATTTTGATATCTTTGGTGTAAAGCCCAGAGGTAGTCTGACTGCTGAAGAAAGTGTGAGAAAGAGAGACAAGGGAAAAGGACATCAAATGGAAGTGTAGTATTCAGACTTGCTCTCAACTTCGGCTCACTTGTAGACTGCAATTTGTTTCCCCTCAGGCAGGTTCTACTGTGTTCACTGCAGATTTTTTTATGCATTTTGACTCTCTCACTCTCTCTTGTTCTCTGCTTCTCAGGCCTGTCGAACGGTTTTGTTCTGCAGCAGCAGAAGGAGTTGAGTCCCAGCAGGCAGCAAGAGCCTCGCCGCAGGTGTGCTTCTGAATCCAGCATCTCCTCCAGCGGCAGTTTGCTGGGTACTAGCAGGTACACAAACATATAGAGACAACACCAGCTTCACAATACACAATGTGTTCTGACATGCTGAGAGACTTCGTCTGTGACCATGGCACTGTGGTTGGTTACAGAGCAAAAGCAAGTGTTCAAGGCTGCTGATATAATATGTGTATGGCTCCTTTGCCATCTTCAGATTAACTTATGCAGATTTAGTAACCCAAACAATTCAACCCGAAGCATATGTCAGCTGTGCTCTTTTTCCTTTTGCCTGAAATACTGTCAAACCATATAATAACTGGTGTTGTAATGACATTTATCTACTTTAACCGAAGTTTTTGCTTTAGGCTAAATGCAAAACATTAGCTTTGACATTTGTGGTATTCTAAGTTTCCTCAATTTAGCTCAGTTTGCAATATGCCTGAAATATTCAGCAATGATTGTTTTACAAAAAAAATACAACCATCAGTATTAAATGTCCTCTGCTGTTTGACTGTACATTTTTCAGACTACCTAGCATCTGCAGTTGAGAGACATGCATACTAGTGGTAGCCAACTGGACTCACTTAGAATAAAGAGCGCTTAGATTTGACTGTCCTATTTAACCCCAGTATGCTGTTGTCTTCCTACCTGTGATCACTTCACTCTGAAAGCTTGCTGGCTGAATGTGTGGTCCCCTGTAGACAGATAGTATTGAGAATGCTCTTCATTAACCAAATGTCCTGAGTTCTCCTGCTCATTTTTAATGGTGATCAGTCATGTCATAACAGCCCTTGTTATTAACTGTAACAGTCTTCTCTAACATTAATGGTGCCTACACACTTAAAGCTGACGTAGCATCAGAAACACATTCCTCTAATGTATCTCCAAAATCCAAAATGGAGGAAAGGCTAATCGGGGCAGTGTACACTTTCCCAGTTCTGTATGTTGCCAGATTGGCAAAATATAAAGATGGTCTTGGTCTTGGGGCATGCTACATGCGTATGCGTCTACTGCTCTGTCCTTGCGTTGTCTAGTGTGTAGGAAAAGAGCTTGATGGAAAGAACTTGAAAGTTGTGATTAGCAATGGTGTAATATTTATTTTTTACAGGGGTTAGACAATGAAACTGAAACACCTGTCATTTTAGTGTGGGAGGTTTCATGGCTAAATTGGAGCAGCCTGGTGGCCAATCTTCATTAATTGCACATTGCACCAATAAGACCATGTGCATCCAGTGGTTCAAACACTGTGTCCTGAAGGCGGTGCCGTGTATCAGGACGACAATGCACCAATACACACAGCAAGACTGGTGAAAGATTGGTTTGATGAACATGAAAGTGAAATTGAACATCTCCCATGGCCTGCACAGTCACCAGATCTAAATATTATTGAGCCACTTTGGGGTGTTTTGGAGGAGCAAGTCAGGAAACACTATACTGAAAGAAGAATGGCTTAAAATCCCTCTGACCACTGTGCAGGACTTGTATATGTCATTCCCAAGACAAATTGACACTGTATTGGCCGCAAAAGGAGGCCCTACACCATACTAATACATTATTGTGGTCTAAAACCAGGTGTTTCATTTTCATTGTCCAACGTCCATGTTCAATGGTTGATTTCAGACCACTAGAGACAGTACATTTTCAGATAAGAACATTGAGGAACAATGTGAAAGGAAGCAAACAAAGAGCAACAGATGAATATGTTCTGTGACTAGAACTAGAGTGCTCCTGTATGGTCGGTGGAGCTGAGAGAATGGAGAGTGATTTGAAGAAACACACAGGTGGCCATAATGTTATGGCGGATCTGTGAATTTTCTGCTACGAGTGTGAATTGAGAATTATGACTTTCGTTAGAATAATTCAACTCATCATCCTAAGTCATCACACACTCCCTTCAGGTTATACAGAGTAATTACGTTTGTTCACATATACTTTCATAACAACAGAAGTTCATGTGTCCAAAAGCATATGAGCAAGTCTATTACTCTGTTCTAATTTTCTTCATTTGCGGAGGTGGGCAAATTGTTTGCCCTGATTTCTTACTTAAACTTCAAGTCACACATTTAGCTACTTATCCACCAAATCCACCAAAGTATCGTGTCAGGGTAGGAGTATAATGTGTGTAGTGTAAATTCAGTTATTAGTCTTTTTTGCATTGCATATTTTTCCAACTCGATAGACCTTTGAGCAATATGTGCTTCATTTCAGCTCTCTTTCATTATCTAGCTATGAATATTGCATTGTCTCCAAGGTGTGATAGAACAAGTTTGTTTATTTATTTATTTATTTTTTGGGTCTCCCCTGTGTGGTGCAGGTGTGGTATAGGTCTGGAAAAGCACATCAAGTGTCCCAACTTTAACAGAATGTGGTCTTCACTGAGCAAGTGTGCAGATGAATATAAACCGTCTGACTACATTTGTCTAAATAAGTTTGCATCTTGAAATAATGGTACTGATGAATATGGGGTATTTTCCCTATTACAAAAACAAAGGAGGAAATTGTCAGCATATTTAACATCTAACATACAGGCGTTTCCCGATTTAATGATTCCGTTGGACTACAAATCAAAGATTCATCTACAGAGGATGGCTTTGTTCATACCCAGAACAATTCGTGTTGAAGGCTGTAAGATAAAGTTTATTACTGGTGCTCTCCTTTTTATAATTACAAATTTCAACTTGAATGTGTGAAATTGAACTAGCATACAGGTTGTGCAGTGTCTGTACTGGCTTCAAATATTGGTCTGGTTTCCTCAGATGTATTGTTACTTTTTTGAAATGTGATGATCTAGGTCATAATATATTCATAGTAATTTAGGACATTTTGTGTTGGCACATTTTATAATTTTTTTTACACAGTGTAAGGGGCTGCTGGGGCTTTGAAATGGTGTTCTAAAAAATTCTGTTTCTTATTTTTGTGTATTGTATCCTACAAGTTTTAGAAAATGCCCTTATTTAATGTTTGTATTTACTATCCACAACTGGTATATCTTCCCTGCACTCGCATCTCTACCATGGCTGGTGTTTAAAAATGTAGAGAATAGTGCAGAGCTTTGTCTCAAAATATTGTAACAATGTGACTTGGGCATCAGCATATTTGTATTTATTTAATATGCTGTTTAATGTTATAGCTTTTTTTAAGGAAGATTTTAGGAGTGATAATTTCAGAAGTCAGTTTCACCACTTCAAGCTATTGAATGGGCATGTTCCTAAGACTGGAGCATTTCATATAAAGCCAGTCTGGCTTTGTCTTAATTGTTTCATTCTAAAAACGTTTTATTACAAGTTTAAAACAGCCTTTTCTGCAATGTAAATTTTCACAAATTAAAAATATAAAGTTTTTTTTTCCTTTTGGCCTTTCTCTACAGCAGTGCTCCTCTGAGTTTTCCAAAATGTGGGAAGGGGAAGCCAGCCCTTGTCCGGAGAAACACTGTGGATGACAAAAGTGAGCTCATCTCTTGCATTGAGAATGGCAACTTCGCCAAAGCTGCTAGACTCGCTGCTGGTGAGTAGGCAGTTGGACGTATGGTTCAGTGACTACAGCAGGGGAGGCGTTTCACACCAGACAGTGAATTAGTCTTTGAGTGGTAGTCCAATCTGAGGTCTGTGAACGATACACGCGCTTAGAAATCATACATTACAAAGAACTGAAGGTTTAAAAGTGCTCTTGATCACCATTAGGCAAATTCGGAAATCTGTCCAATGTTTTAATAAAATGGTAATAAATGTTGTTTTAATTATGAAATATCAAAAAAACACAAACATATGAGTAAAATATTGGGAAGAAAAAATGGGATACAAAGCTGTTGCCTAAATAACTATTAAAAAAAAAGGTGTGTATGGGGAATATAAAATATAGAAAAATATAAATTCAGTCTAGATTTCAAAAGGTGTTCTATGAAATACTATTTGATGCCTGTTCCTTGGTGTCTTAACCTGTGTTCACATCATCATGGAATAAATATATTGGGCACCTCCTAGATTCACTAGAATAGAGCCTTTTTGTCCAAACTGCACTGAGTTGTCTTGCAACTTGTATTTCAGCTTTCTTGATTTGTAAAATGTTAAGTTTACAGCATGTGTTTGGAGGCATTTGTTTAAACACCAAAATACTTGTCTAATGCAAATGCTATTAATAATTTGTCTTATTGCTTTTATAAATTACAGCAAAATACATATTTTCTATGGTAATGTGAATGCAGCTTTTAGAAGATAAATATAATCACACTTTATATGCTCCCTAAATTACAAATTGCAGCCGGCCTTTCTCCTGTACAGTAACTGGAATGAGCCTTTTTTCTGCATCATATTGTGATATCTAAATGCACTGTGTGTTGTATTCATGCACTGGGATTATAAGCATGGCTTTGGAAGTGTTCTGCTCTGTTTGCAGTGAACCCCTCATAACCTCAATGTTGTAATTCCTGCTTCCGTAGAAGTTGGCAACAACAATATTTGGATGCCTTCTAGTGCTGCAACCGTTGTTCTGGAACCTCTTAAACTAGTTTGGGCAAAATGTAGCGGATATCCCTCCTACCCTGCCTTGGTGAGTGTGCTTGTGTGCAAACTGACCAAGTGTCTCTTAATTTTTAACACTTTTCCTACTCCTTGCAGGAAACAGGTGGAGCTCAAACATTGTGTGCTGTCTGTGTATTGATGCAACGAATGTGTTGTCCTTGTGACATATTTTTTCTTCATATTAATGCATGCAGCAGTGGGTGATACAGCAAAAATATAACAGCAAATTGGTGAATGAATTATTGAAATTGCTGGTGTTTTCTGGAGAAGAGTTTAGAGCTCTATATTGAATGAAGAGTGATATAATAACAGTATTTGCAGTTATTAAGTGTCCAGTGTCCATCATATGCTAAGAATAGTGTATTGTGATGCCATTTATTTATATTATTTTTTTTTAATGAAACATGCTTTTTGATGTTTAGCAATTCCTATGTCCACAAGGTGGCAGCATTCTACTTCTTACTATTTTAACCGTTCAAATGATTTTTTTTTTTTATAAAAGCACTGTTCAGTGAACCCCTCATCCTTTAATGAACTCTGCTGGTGTGAGAGCAGCTTTGTGTTTGTGTAGAAGTTGGACCTTGAACAGATTCTCTGCAGGTTTCAGTTTCTAACTTGTGTAATCTTTTGTTTCTTGTAGATAATCGACCCTCACATGCCTCGGGTGGGCTGCCATCACAACGGGGTGTCCATTCCAACGCCCCCTCTCAACGTGCTCAGGATTGGAGAGCAGATGCAGTACAAGTCAGAAGAGAAGCTCTTCCTCGTCCTCTTCTTCGACAACAAACGCAGCTGGTGAGTTTTAAAGGGCCCTGAGCTCTCAGCTTTTAGTTTTTTTGTGTGTGCATGCTGTCAGGTTTCCAGGCTGATAGCTGTTTTGGGAATGGCTGTCTAATTTATATTTGACGGTTTTTTTACTTCTGAAAAAAGTGGGATGGGATTATGTTTGTTGCTGAATATCAAGATATATAATATATATTCCCAGGATGTCAGCATCTTCAAAGATATAAACCACAAACTTTCTATTTTTATGTGCTTACAGCTGGTGAAACAAAAATCTGCTTGTCTTTGTGTTTTTACTGCTGAAGCCAGACTTGTCTAACTTAAACTTGACTTAACTTCTAGGTATTGTATTTGCCTAGGACATGGGAATTAGTTCTAAAGTTGTTAGAATCTTTATTTCTTATTAAATTGGTAGGATAAATATATTGTGTCAATACAAAAACTTTTCACAGGTGCCATTTTCTGAATGCATTTTAACATTAAATTACATTAACTAGGTAATTTCTGTAGTTATGTGGGTTATGTGTTGCTAAAAAATCTGGTAAACAAAACTTTTAGACCTGGATATCTTTATTTGTTATGGCCATACGTGGCTTCAGGTTTAATGTGTAAAATATAACATGAAGCACATGACAAAATGTCGACTGACTCTCTTTAGCAGGATGTTTTTCAGTAAGAGTATTTTTTTTAAAGTACCCCTGCTGGAGTGGGGGAAAAATAAGGTTATATTTGCTTTAATCATGAAATATATCTCTAGGCAATGGCTTCCTAAATCCAAAATGGTTCCTCTTGGGATCGACAAGACCATTGACAAAATTAAAATGATGGAGGGCCGAACATCATCCATCCGCAAAGCTGTGCAGATCGCCTTCAACCGGGCAATGAACCACCAAAGCAGAGTTCAGGACGAGCCCACCAGTGACCTTAGTGACATTGACTGACACGCTCACCACACAGCTCAGAAAACCTGGCCACACGGGTGGATGTTAAAGCCTTAGTATTCATCACAACAGGCTGCTACTTACTTGGAGGTGCCTAGAGGGGTATTTCACCAAAACAGGATTTCTCACTTCTTCAACCTATAGCAACTGCAGTTAGTGTCAGCGATGATAAAATTCCATGTGAATTTTTTTGTTCAGCTGATGGATATGAACAGGGAACATTTTACAAGTCGCCTTTCTAAGGATTTTTGCCACGTTTTTGTGATTTATTGACACCATAAGATGGAAAAAATAAGAAATGTACACGTAAACCTCTCAGTGTAGAACATTAATTCATTGTAATGAATTACATTACTGATCAAATGTTTGAGAACAGACCCCTTTCCCCCCCCTCTCTTCCATTGTTTTTATTGACATTTAGGCAGTTCAAGTTCAGTCAATAAACTGAAATCTAACAAAGGCAAACAATATACTGAAAGTGGAAACATTTTTTCCCTTTCATGGAAGACCTTTCTCACAGCTGTTCAGTTTGTACTGGAAGTAAATATTGATGCAAATGTTGATCATTTCCAACCCCTGGTCTGTATAAAATGTAGTGTTGGGGAAACACTCTGAAAGCAGTACGTGGACATTATCAGTGCAGGATGTAATATGTTGTAATGGCAAGAAAAAGGCAAATGAATGGTGAAACCTGCTTTTATCATCATTGCACAGCAGTAAACAAAATCTGACAACTGCGTTTAACACATTCATGTCATTGAACATAAACACAAGGCAGGCTTCAGCGCCTGGGAGCTCTTGGGGTTTAGGTGCCTTGCTCAAAGGTATTTCTGCTTTTTTTTTCTTAGAAGTACTCCTTTTGTTTGTTTTTAAAACTTCAACAGTTTTATTTGTTCTATTACTTAGTAAACTGCATAAATATAATATTTTGGGAAAAATAGGTGGTGTTTTAAAAACCTTATACATTTATTGTCCATATCCCACTATGTAATTACATTCATAATTACACAATTGAATAATGACTTCTAAATGTTGGTCAGATAACATTTAAACCAAAATTTCAGCCCAATGGAAACAGGCAACGGACGTTACTGATAGACTGCCTTCACTTGGGCTTAAGTTATCCAGCGAAGAAGAGAAATCCTGCTTTATGAAATAACCCCCATAACGTTCCCCTGAAGCCTCTGTGTCAATCTGTCATGTGTCTGCTGCCTCTCCACTCTGCTGGCTGCTGCTTTGTTGAATGTGTGGAGAGGTTCTCGTCATTTCTCCTTCACTGTGCTAAGTGACCACTGAGTGACTGGTGCCAAGTCCACTGCCTCTCACCACCTACATGTCTTTCACTCCGCCTGATATTGTGAATTCCACTCGCAAAAGCTGAATTTATTTAATGAACTCTGTATATAAACTGTAAATGGCCCCATGCTAACTTATTCTGTTACCACTGTGGGTACTGTACATTTCATTTTTCTTTTTTTAATGTAGTATTTATACTTTTTTTTTTTTTTTTTTTGGGATTTATGACCTTCAGCATCCCCTCGTCTTCCTCACTGATACAGGGAAAAAAGTGAATCGTGAAGTTCCATCGGGAAAGGATGCGCGATCAGGGCTTGAACATAATGTGATACATTTCTTTTTCCTTCATATTTTTTTTTTCCTTTTTTTTATCATTTAAATTATTGAAGTTTATATGCATAAACTTCCTTTTGGTATTAAATGTTTTTTGTAACCAATAATGTTTTTTACAACAGTTTAAGCGCTATTTTGTTCTGATATATTTATATAACTAAATATATATCTGTATTCTTCAGATTCTCACACAGAAGTCTTGTTGTTATGGAAACTGAAAGTGCGTTGTTCTCATGAAACCAAAAGAAAAAATGCTGCCCAGACTTTTTTTTTTTTTTTTTTTATTTTAATTTTGGAAAGCTCGATTTGTTTGTGTTAATAAATTGATTTGCTTAAGCTGTAATATTTTTTAAAAATTAATGATATTAGTTAAAGTGATGGTTTGGTTGTGCGTTTGGGTCCTTCATGATCATGATGTGCCTGTGTTTAATTTATTGTGAAGAAAAAAGCATCTGCATTTACTTTATATAAATTGGGACAAAAAAAGATCAGAGTTGATAATTGCTGATGGATCTCTGGTCTCTATTGGTTGCCTTTTTTATACTGTTCATTATGACTGTGTAATGAAAGACTTCATTACGTTCATTTAGTTGTGCTCTGGGTAGCAAAGGGTTGATGTTTGGAAACTTTTTTTATACATCATAGAAGTTTCTTTTATTTGATTACAGAACTTTTTCCCCCCTCCTTTTTTTTTATATAGACACACTGATAATAAAACAGGCAAAAGATATGAACCACAAAAGAATGTCCAGTTGTTGTTTCCATTTTATCTTGTGCATTGAAAATATTTTACTCTGGATTCAAGCATATGAAAGCACCCCTTATTTTTAGAGAATTTATTTATTTATTTATTTTTTAAATAATTTTTTTAAAGTCCACCCACTGTTCTCCAAGCTCCAACGTATGTATTTCAGATGAGATTGCATGGATTTTGTACCTGATCTCAAACCAGTTCTTATGGCTGAATACCATCAAATCCTCACCTAAATGTTCTACAGAACTATCTAACAGTCTTCTTAGAGGCTGCTACTGCAGCCAAACGGGCCAAACACCTTAATAATACCCTTAATATCACAAGGAATATTTAAGAGCTACCTTATGCCCGTGTCCTGTTTCTTCATTCATGGTTTTGCCACTGGATGGCACTGTGGCTTCAGGAATGTGAAACTCATCCTAGGCATGTCAAAAGTGGATTCCTAAGAATCTCTTGTGGTCCTTATTCATTCTTTGTAACAGAGAATGTGCTTCAGATACTTTTAAATATGAACTGAAAAATATTTCCATGTGAAAACATGTTGCTAGAGTATATTGGCCAATGTGTTCAGTCATTTCTGTTTAGTATATTAAGCTTATTTTAGGCTGTTTATTATGGAGGTCTGGGCTAAATGGACTGAACTATAGGCACTGAAACAATTCAAACGGCCCATTTGTAAGTGTTGCTGCTAGAAACGTATGTTTCATCAGTCCAGTCATTTCACTGGGAATTGATTGGATTGATCACACAGACACACACACATGAATCAGCCTTTTTGTTTGTAGTTTTATTTGTATACTCTTGAGAACAAGCTATGAAGAAGCAAGGTAAATAAACAGTCATGGACCAGAGTTATTGCTATAAAGTATAAGCTCAGTTCTGCGAGGAAGAGAGATTACAGTGAAATATATTAGCCGGTGGGTTCATTTAAGCTGGCTAAACTATTTATAAAATCAGCAGTTATTCATAAAGTTAGAATGCCGACTGATGAGTGTGTGACCATTAGAATTTTTTCGGAATTCTGCAAAGAATGCTTACTACTTTCAAATAACTAGGTAAGGCATTTCATAGCCACAGCTATGACTATGATATATATTTTGCTATTTATGAAGCCGAAATGCCTGGTGATCAGTGTTATTGCTTGAAAATGAAAAGTTTCAGTGCTGTAACTAAAACATTCCTTTCATATCATATAGGCAAACTCTTTCATTTAGGCATTAACACCAGTGTGAATTACTGCATTTTGAGCTAAGCAGGCTATAATATGCCTATAAAGAAAGCATTTTTGCCATTCATAACCTCAAAACGACCACTGATCAGTGATATTGCTAGAATATCACAGACTAACATGTCGGTGACTATGAAATGGACCGTGTCTGAAGGGCTGAACTGTTGATGTTTTAGCTCGGAACGGATTGAAAGTGCAGCACTGAATGTAAATATGTCACAGCACCACTTTTGTGGTCTCTCTTTAGCAGCTATCAGCTGCTAATTGTGCGGGGAGGCGAGCTCCACGCTCAGGTGGAGAGGGCGGCAAGTGGAGCATGAATATCAATCTACCACATCAGTGTCATCAAATGACTTTGACGACGCCAAAAGTGCCCTAATTATCCGGACGCACTCAGGAGGCCTGGCTGCGTTTGGAGTGGGACTTGGAGCCTCTCTGATCGAAGCTAGCAGGTGAAGCCCACAGACAACCCCGGGAGGCTTTTTAATCCCCAACACTCTCAGCATGGAGGTGTCACAACGGCTTCGGGGTGAAACGCTAACTCCAGTGGAAACCTGCAGTTCAGAGGAGAGAGGGTAACCAAGCATTCTGTCATAGGTTGGTGTGCAACATTTTGAAGAACTGGTTACAAAGCATTCATTCATTCATTTCTGTAACTGATCATCCTCAGGGGCATGAGATCATCTCAGTCCATCACGCACTCACCCACACCTGTGGACACTTTCACCTAGGCCTGTGTTTTTGAGACAAAACCCATGAACTTGTGTTCATTTCAAACAACAGCCTCTGCTCTTCCCGGTTGCAACTAAACACCGTCAAGTGATTGGCTGTGTAGCAAGATTACATTTGTAATGGATAGGTGCCTGTAAGGAACTGCCAAAAGGCATAAATGTAAATTTAATTTAAAACCAATTCTGTCTGTACCCTCAAAATGGCAGCCATTACTCCTTCCTATTCTAGTGTTTTGTTAAATTAAAGCCCCCCTGTGCACAAGCCCCAATAAATAGTAGGGTCAAGTTTTTCCAGCATCCACTAAATTTCTACCATTTTCACGTTAATGAAGCTTTGTAATGATTTTGCGGCTTGACTGAGGAAACTAAAATTAAGATGCAGTGTGTGTCTGGGAGTGCATTTCTCCTCACATTCTCAGGACATTGGTATTTGCCCGTTTTCGAGGCGAGCAGTCTGGGCTAAAATGGATACCAGCACTTTCTCAGGGATGTAAACTATGGAATGAGATGAATTAAACAGTTCCACTTTCTTTTAAGTCATATTCAGAGTGCGGAAAAGCACTTCAGCGCTTACCTCAGCGGACTCCCTCTCAAGTGGCAGCGAGAGGAACTCGGCATAATATTGGGTAGGCAGCAGCGGAATAAATATTAATGTGCTGTGTTTTAGCTAACCTGCAGCTCCCTCAGAGAGCCAAGGAAAGAAAACAAAGGCCTACAAGGTGTGCTAAGTCAACAACAAACATCAGAAAGTACAGAGTGTAGAAAATGCTATGTTTATTTTCACATTTCATTTACTGTGCTGACATTAACCAGAAATGTAACATTCACACAGACTTAGCTGTCAGCTACAATGATGGTTTAAGTAACACCTGTCTGCAGTAGACACATGGCCGTCGCTGCTGAAGAACAGAGCAGTAAAGTAAAACCATTATAATCTGGAAAAGGAAAAACAACTAATAATGATGTCTTCAGCTTTTATGGATTATTATGTCATGTGGCATAGTGCTTAAAAATGTTGATTATTTCACTAATGCTACTTAAAGCCATTTCAGTTCTGGATATTGCCCCATCACTCGAAACGATGCAGTTCTGATGGTACCACAGCCCAAGTCCAGGGTGATTTATACTTCACTAGCCCACACTTGGCTCTGAAAATGGTGCTCTATAGCTACTCTAGGGCTCCCCCTTCTATTGGTTAAAGAACTTTATTCATCCTGGTTGTCTACGGCATGAAATTGCTCATTGATAACATTTTGTGTGATGGCAGCTAAGCGCTTTACTATGGAGAGTGTACAAAGTGTGTGTGCCATTGACCATTTTTAAACAGCAATTGTTAATTGCATAACTCGTATTTTTCATCCTAATCTCTATCATTTGCATCTGCAGCAGATGGCTGATTCCCAAAGACAATAATTTCTGTGTATTTCTCTGTAGTTCTTAAATGTACTAAAACACTGGAAACACTATTAAAGTAGAGATCAATGGTTCTTTAATGACATTAGGCTGGAAATGCTGGTGTTCCTTTAAGGCACCCCCAACAGGAGGAAATCGTTACATCTTCTCCATCTCTCTCTAATACAGTCTGTAATCATATCTCTGATTAAAAAATGGCAAGCCCAGGCTCATTTGTTATTGATGAGCTTCCTCTCCATTGCCAAACTCTGCTGGTGGGCCCCATTTACTTACACGCAATTGATTTTTATGCTAATGGAGGCCTCCAAACTGTAACAAGGAACACTGCAGCAGCCATTGATGTTAGCACTACAAGATGAACAAACGGAATAAATATTTAGATAAAGAAAATGGATTGCACACTTGCTGCCATCGTGAGTCACTCATTTTAGGCCCAGTGTTTTGCAGGATCTATCAGACTAAAGCAAATGTTTGGAGCTGGCCTAGTACCGAGGTGCTCCTTTTATATTTGTCCTCTGTTCCAACAACAAAAGAGCGAGAAGCGAGATTTGTGTTTGTCTAGCAATCAAACTGTGGCCCGTCCTCCTCCAGGCAACATGGTTTTATTACTCAATTATCCATAAATGTCACGATTCAGTCCACCTTGAAAACAGGGGACTGAGCCTTATCAGGAGGGGCTTTGAAGTGCAGCGTAATTAGTTGTGTAGTGAAGATAATTAGCAGTCCAGCTAGAAGAAAAGTCCACCTTTAAAGTAAATAGACTCAGCGCTGTATGCACATAAGCGTACATGAAGATACTCTGCAAGCTAGCAACTAATTACAGCATCAACACACATACAAGCACATACACTAGAGAGGAGGAAGGGGTTGATGAAGATCATGATGATGAAGAAGATGGTAGTGCTTTGAGATGCAAAAATTTACTGTAAATAGTAGGGTTTCATGATTGGGACAGACAGATAATTTTGCTCAAAATATGTCATAATATTGCAACATGGACAAGTCAACCTATAATAATACAGTAACCTGTCTACAGTGCAGTTGTATGATGTGGTTTTTAGTCAAAGTGGCCACTGAAGGGTTATATTGCAGGAGATATTTCTTCACAACACAATTTCCAAAAACATTGGAAATATATTAAAAGAGCGCACCAGATAGTCATAATAATTGTATGTTTTGATTATGATTCTTAGATCAGATTTTATGATACGAAAACAAGCTCCCACCCACTGGTGGCTGTAAGAGTGACATTAACCACAGAGTAACCTGCTACAGGAGAAAGTCACACAGAAAGTCCTGCCTATTCTAACCTATTAGAGTTTAGGGTTAGATTAGACTTCTGTTTATGATTAGAGTTAAGGTTAGGGTTAAGTTAGTCTCACATTGCTAGACTCTCAAGGCTCTCTGTTAACGTGGCCAAGAACCGCCTACTATTGCAGGAAAAGAAATTCGACTGACAAAATCTGCTATTTTGGTATAATGTGTAAAAGGAGACAATTCATGTTGGACCAATACAAATGCCAGTTCAAAAGGATACACGGAAGTGCATATACACAGATGTACAGACAGCCAATCAGAATGAAACTGGCAAAATCCTGACAGTGAGGCCAGGTTTGTACACTGAAAATATCAGACTCCACTTGTGGGCGGAGCATCTGTGGCTGAGACTAGTGTTCTGCTTAGAGTTATGATTGAGGATACATTTAAAGACAGGTTTAAAGCTGCTTTTTCATACATATACATATTTCCATACATTTTGTTTAAATGCTAGTGAATGGTGTTTTAGTTAAATATGTATGAACTGTCATCATGACCAACTATTAACAGAGATTATTCATTCATTCGTTATCTGTTACTGAATATCTAGTTCAGGGTCGCGGTGCGTCCAGAGCCTACCTACAATAATTGGGCACAAGGCAGGAATACACCCTGGAGAGGGCGCCAGTCCTTCACAGGGCAACACACACACACTCACATTCGGACCTACGGACACATTTGAGTCGCCAATCCACCAACCAACATGTGTTTTTGGACTGTGGGAGGAAACCCACGTGGACACAGGGAGAACACACCAAACACCCCACAGTCACCCGGAGTGTGGGTAAAACATATGGATAAAATAACAAATGTTAGAATTCCTGAGTTGAGAGATGATAAACTTTTAAACTAGTCCTGTTAGTGCTTTACTCTCTGTCATGATTTTTATTGTTTTGTGTGTGTTCTTGGGGGTGTGGAGGGAGGAAGAAGAGGGGATTGGGTCCTTGTTAAAAAACTTCATCCTGGGAGAACCCCAGTCTCATCAACATGCCTCTTCTTTTTTTCCCCGTTTCAAGGGCGTTGCTGTGAGTGACAGGGCTTAATGTGTATCTCTCCAGAATTGGATTTGATCCTGGGGGGCTCTGCCAGGGGCTGCTGCGTAAGAATTGTTAGATTTACACTTTCATTTTTGCCTTTTTGCTCTTTCTAACAAACAGAATTACCTCGCTTTGAGATTGGCGATTGTACGATGCATTGTAAAAGAATCTGTGTCTCTGCACTCTGTGGGTTTTGCCCTCTGAGTTTACACAGGGGGCTTCTGAAGAGTGGGTGTGAAAAAGAGAATGTGAGTTCAAGTGCACAGGTTCTAAAGCAATTTTCTTCACATCAGCTTTAGAGTAAATATACATTTTCTTCTTTTAGACACTAACAAATATTGGAATCATACAGGGGTTATAAAAAGGCAGCTCACACTTGTGTTGTGATGTAAAGCTAGAAATGAAGATAAACATCTGACGTGCTTTTATTGCAATTAGCCATAAAATACAAGAGAAAACTAAAGCTATGTACCAATTGCGCACTTAATAATAATACTAACTAATGTTTGAGTACTTTAGTAGTTTAGTTACTAGTGTCAAAGATGAGTGTACCAAAAACCTTCTGTAACCTCAATGGCATGCCTGCCCCCAAGTTATCTGACATAAAATGCAATATTGTAGTGCAGAAACTGCAAATCTTTACCTAAAATGTGTACTGCACAGTGTGAAGTTACATATTTGAGTTTCAAACGTAGAAGAAAATAGTGGTCAACTTTGCAGCTGCAGCTTGGTATGACGTGTGTTGTCATAGCAACAGTTAATTATGTCCTTTTAGTAAGAAACTAGCCTGCCAAACTCACACTTTTAAGGTTAGTACATTGTATATACGCTGTATAATATGTGTGTGTATTACAGCCAAATTCAACAGAATGCTGCCACTACCATACTTCACAATAGTTAATAATCTGTGCTTTTTGTTTAAGTTATTGAGTTATTAAGTTGTTGAATTAATCAAATATTTTAGAATTCAGGGCAACTTTTATGTTATCACACATTAAATAATTTATACATTCATCTTCTGTAACTGCTTCATCCTAGTCAGGATCAGAATAGTTGGGCACAAAGCAAGGAATTACACACTTAACCGTCACTACACACTCCTGTGGACAATCTGGCACAACTTTAAACTCTATTTTTTAAATCAAATTATTTATATAAAACATATACCAATTTTGATACAAACAAACCCTGGTTTTGTGCATCAGCTTGCAGTGTAGATAAGTGCTGTAGCTTTTAGGGAGTCTTTGTTTCTAAAAGATGCTCTGGATAAGAGTTAGGCACCTCCATCTAATGGCTCCTGAGTGCTCCTGCCAATGCTCACAGCTTCAGAGGAGTGATGAAACGAAATGAAATGTTTGTCATTAACCCAAGCCCAAGCCGTCTCCAAGTAAAGGCAAACTGCATTATGTATATATAAAAAACCCTCTTATCTGTGCCTGAAGGCATTATGTCTGTACTGGCTCTTACACAGGGCCGCTCTAGATGTCAATCTCCCTCAGCGTTTTCCCTGCGCATAGCCCCAGCATTCACACAAGGGCCCATTCTACCTGTCTTAAGATAGCTTTCTCCCCTCGCTGAAATAGGCAGGAGCGTTTCATTAGAGTGATATGCCTTATCTACAGTGGAAAAGGGCCACGTCCCGGATTTATCCAGTCGAATTTGGAACGATATCCGTCCCGTTGCTAAGCTCTGTCACTTCTGGAGACAGTGTCACGACTGATACTTGAGCCGACACAGGACAGTGGCACACTTCATGACTATTTTATGCTCTTTTTCAGAAACTGAAGCTTTCCAGTACTGTCTTAACAGAACTAGATGTTCATGCCAAAAGGAATAACTTTATAGTAGAAGCAGAAAACAGTTTTACTTCAGTTTGCTTAGTTGTAGCCTATGCTATTATAACGGGAGTGGAATGTTCACCCAACTTGACACTGTATTGACATCCCCTGTATTGAGGTCCATGGGGTCTTAATGAAATGTTTGTGAGACGCTGTGGTCAAAATTCCACAAGGATCAAACATCACAGTAACATGCTCCCCTTGTCTAAACATCTTGTTTTAGAATGACTGGTTTCTGCACCTGTGGAATAGATGAGAATTATGGCTGATTCATACCTACTGCTGATGCAGATGTGGCACAGACAGAACGGCTGAGCGCAGAGACCAAGGGTCATGTGAAACAGTGTGCTAGACTGTGTGGAAATGCACACACACACACCTTAATCGGTCATTGGCCAGAGAAAACACTGGAGGGAGGGGCAGAGGGGGAGAATGTGTGTGTTCACTGCCACAGGTTGGTTAAATGTGGAGGAAATGGTTTGTTGTACAGGGAGATAGTAAAAAAGAGGGGACAGAGAGACAGATTTTCATGAAATGTGTGATCAGTGTTTACACTGCGGTCTGTTTCGTTTATTCCTAATTAAATTTATGCGGTTGTCAGGGACAATGGCACAAGTGGTATGAACATTGAGCAACGTGGGTGTTCTGGTGCTACAGCAACTGCAACAGGTAGGAACCAGCCTTTAGCCACACACTGCTCATCACAGCCCTGTGCACACAGCAGTGAGAAGTATGACACACGTCTTTTTCATTTTTTACTTTGCTTTTATTTTTGCAGTTGGCCTGGTCCTTTTATTTATCCACTCTCATCATGTCTTACACGTTTTACATGTTTTAACCTCCCCTTTGCTGGCCCACTGTGATTAGAGATGAGAGGGTGGTGTAATTCAAATGATTTCCACTTGTTATGTAAAAAAGGAAGCACAATCAGAATAACTCATTTTGTCCCATGTTTTCTGACACAGGCAGCCCTCAAAAAACTGACTGTGTGGTCTTATTTCGCAGTTTTTCCAGATCCTCAAAATATTTCCCATTTAAACTAAAGTAGCAGCCGTTCATTCCATTTATAACATTTTCCTTTAGAATTATTCCCAAATAATGGCCAAGATATTACTGTTGTGTCGTTATGTGGTTCTCTGAAATGGCTACTCACCCACTCTAAAGGTTTCTTAAAAATAAAAAAAAACAACATTCAGTGAAATGTTCAATAGAAACAGACAGAAATACAAAAATAAAATGAATGTAGGAGATTTCAACATAGCAGCAATGATTTGTAAAAAAAGGGAAATTCAGTCTTAATTTTTAAAACAGATCAAATGGGTGACTGCATCTCGACTGTTTTCCTGCTGTTTCTGGCTGATGCGGTGAGGCAGATAGATGTGAAGAGCGTTTAAAGCTGCTGTCTGATCCTCGTCAGTAGAGTGGATAACCCGCTGGGTTTCAGCTCGCCGTCCTTTACGCTGCTGCATTGACTGATTAATAGTGAATAAACGCTGCAGCTCATTCCCGTGGAATATTGATCGCAGAACAAAAAGGTACAGGACAATGCCCGGCAAATTACACCAGGATGCAGAACAATTACCTGCAGTCTTATCTCCTCATCTCCTGCAGATGCTACTGCTCGTCACGTCACAGCAGCTTAATGCATCTAGGCCTCACCCACTGCTTTTGATCTGGTAGAGCTTTGTGTGTAAGTGTGTGTGTGTGTGATATGAATGCCATGTCAGAACCTCTTATATGTTTTGAATTTTGCTTATTCTGCTTCACGTGATTCAATAATTCAGACACGTTCAGTCATACTGAGATTTGGGCTCTAGGGAAGCCAGTACACTCATTAATAGATTAATTCTCCAAATCCTTCCAGATCTGTGGTGCTGAGTTTTCTTCTGGCAGTGTAAGTAGGGACAGAAACAGAAACATATGGATTTATTTTTATTACAGTTTTGCTGCTCTGTCAGATACTGACAAATATTGCACTTACATTTACATTTGTAGAAATGGCCTATACATATAACACATAAATATACATATGTACTTTCAATTAAATATATGTCACCTTGTAGATGTCAGACACACTCGCTTATCTGTTGCTGCACAGTTTGTGCTGGTCGTCTTCCAGTCCTTCATCAGTGGACACAGGATGCCAACAGCTGGATATTTTTGATGGACTTTTCTGATTTCAGCGACATTAAAGTGTTTAAAAACTCCAGCAGCACTGCTGTGTCTGATCCACTTGTCCACAACACACTAGCACACCAGTTAGATTTATGCATTTATCTACAAATATTGTTGTTGTCTGTTACAGGACAGTGACTAGGCATCAGGAAATGCACTGCTAGTAGCAGGCAGAGAGTATTATCTTTCCTTTAACTATCCTTTATTCCTTTGTTATCTTTTCCTAATAACTTTGAATCCCTGGATCCAACCCTGTGAGGAAAGACATCTGATGTAAATCCTGTACTAAGTCTACTGTGTGGCTCATTAACCAGGTTTGGTGGGTGATCTGCTGTGATGACCCATTGTTGGAGCAGCAACTGCCTATAGCAGGTATGAAGACTTCATTTAGTTACAGAGTACTTCCATTTGTGGCTAGTCCCTGAGCTGTGACTCAAACCCTGCTCTTCTTTGAGGGACATGGCTATTACCCACTGGACTACATGAACTACTAATATCAATGAGTGTTGTTCATCTGGTAGCAGAGTGAATGTTTTCTCTTTATAACATATTGCTTTGTTAAATGTACTGTTCTCTAAAGACTGGCTGCTGATGAGTCAAAGGGAGTTATCAGTCACAACACTGCAGTATCTATATTTGGACAAAGGCTGCAATGGGCCGAGTTGGAGTGTGTGTTAAATGAGTGATCCAGCTCTTTATTATGCAGGCTGCATTGTGCATAATAATTAGGCCAGTTGTTCACTGCGTGGCCATAAATATAAGAGCACTTCATTTGAGCCTAATCATCCTGATGCAGACAGAGGCACTGCAGCCGAGGGAGGGGTCAGTACAACAGAGAAGTGATAGTGACTGACTGTGTGGGAACTGGTCAATGCTCTTTAAAAGAACCTGGACTGTGTTTCTGTGATTTTATTTTACATCCTGTACAGGGTGCAAATCTGAAGCACACTGACCCCCACCCCCCAGTTGGACCTCAGGCTTTGGCCTTCAAGTACTGGCAGATTGGGCAGCAGCGCATGTGGGCGAGCAAGAGCCTGAAATGGACTCCAGTGGGAGGAAGAGTAATTTATATGCTGCAGGTCTGAGGTCTACGCGCCTGTGGGAGTGTGTGTGTGTGTGTGTGTGTGTGTGTGTGAGAGAGAGAGAGAGAGAGAGAGAGAGAGATAATATGAGTGAGAAAGACCATGAACAAGAGAGGGAGAAACAATAGGGAAAGAGACAAAATGGCATACAGAAACAGAGAAAAAGAGCATGGTAAAAGAGAGAGAGAAACAGAAAGGAAAAGTAGAAAGAGAGAATAGAAGAGATAAAAAATAGTGAGATAGAGGGAATAGTGAAGAGAGAGGGAGAGAGAGTGTGGGCATAAAAAGTTAAAGCACCCTGTTAATGGCTGTCTGCAAATAATGTTGTGGAGTGCACTGTGGAAAATGGCCCGAAATGATGTCGTGGGTTTCATTCCATTTGGACGCGTGGTGTTTTTCGGCCCATTCTCCCCTGAGCGGAGGTCTTAAATCCCCCCTGTCTACATGCTTGGTCTTATTGCTTTTCCTCTGTGTGCATTTTCTGCCTTTCTCTCTCTTTTACTCTCTGAGGGTCCATAATATGCGCTGACCACCCTTATGCTGGAATTGGGCAGTAAGAGAGAGGTCAGGTTCTGTGGGCTGGGGTCCATTGTGAATTCTTTCCCTGTGGTCATCTCAAAGCCAAGCCATCCATGGCCCGCTTCTTTCTTGGACATCAATCTCTTAGCGGCCACTACTGGCTCTGGACCAGGCCTCTAACAGATCCATTATCAGGGGGGTGGCGGGGTGAAGGCACATGTATTCACAGGAAATGGGCAAAGTGGTTAGTTTAGCTGCTTGTTAATGGACAGCTCGGGCGAATGTTCCTTAATAAAAGCTGTGATAAATGACCAGCTCTCTTGTTAATACGCCACAGGTAGAATGGGAATAATTGCCAATTCCACAGAATTGGAGGAAATTGATTACCAACCACACAAAAGGTTTCATTTGAAATATCTAAGGTTGCTCGTGCTTGCAAAGAAACCAGTTTACTGTGTGCAATCTGGAATACAGGTTTAACTAGATTTAAACTGATTTAAACAAGGACAGAAGGACCAGAATAAAACTGAAGAAATTAAGATCCTCTAGTGCTCCTGGGCACTGGCAGTGTAATGCCCCATCTGCACAAAGTCTGAAGACATAATACTCTCTACAACCACTCTGCAACCACCATTTATTCATTAACCACTATGGCCTAAAACAGTCATCGTCAAATGATGGACCTCGGTCTGTACCTGCACAGAGTAACTGTTCTCTCTGGATCTGTGACTAAATTGTAATAAACTGACGATAAGAAATAATAATGTTCGTGAATTATTAGTCTTTTTGAGCCGCTGTGGTAATAGACAACAGGTGCAGCTTAGCCTGTAAACATGGTCATATCGCCCTGAATTGTTTACCCTGCATAGACATTTTGGGATGTGACCATGAGGCTTGCTCCAAAATAAGGAAAGTTTATTGAAAGAAATTAAGTAATAAAGATGAACGAATGAAGCAGTTGTTGTTCATTCTTCCTGCAGCTGGTTCTAATCCAGTGTGTCACACATGTTCTTAAAACAGCATTAATCAAAAGCAGCACCATCAAATCCTTACGTTTGGACATTTGCTGGGATATAATTTCAGCAACCATCTTTATAAATTATGGCTCAACAGCCCTGGTCTAAGATTTTGCAGGATAAACAAACTTGTTTTTACATCAGTTTTAACCCTGTCCTAAACTTAATCTGCCCTGTTATTCATAATGACAGATCACCACAGTCACTTGATAGTGATTTCTTATGTAATGGGTTTGCAAAGCAGCATATGTCATTATGTGAGTGAGTTAATATGTGAGTACTAAAGTGACTGAGTGAATATGTGAGTGAATAAATGAGTTTGATTGTATATGAGTATATGAGTATGTGCATGACTGAATATGAGCATGTGAAAGTGTGTGTGGGTGTGTGCGAGTGAAAATGTATGAGTGAGGGATTGTATGTATGCCATTTTGTACGTGAGTGAGTATATAAATGTGTGTATGTATGTAAATGAGTGTGTGAGTATGTAATCATGTGAATGGGTGAGTATCTGAATGAACATGAGAATCTGAGTTAGTACGTTTGTAAATGATTAAGTGAGCATATATGTGTATAAGTATGTATGTGAGCGAGTATGTGAATTAATCAGTGAGTTACAAATAAGTTTCTTTTAAATGTGAACAGATCTTTTGACTATAAAAAATAAGTTATAATGAAGGCAGCTATTTTGTTCTGTCAAATACTTTTTAACGAAGTGTTTAATCTGTGATTAGGTGACAGGTTGTTAAATATTGAAGATAAATTTAGGGAAAGTGTGTTTTGTGAAAAACAATTTATTTAGAGTAACAGTGTAATTTAAAGCTAATTTTACAAATAAATGATTAGATCCATATAAATATAAAATTTAACATTTAACAAAATATTAAATGAAAAAGCAATTTCAAAGATGGGGACCTGGAGGTTGTGGGTTCAATTCCTGCTCCGGGTGACTGTCTGTGAGGAGTTTGGTGTGTTCTCCCCGTGTCTGCGTGGGTTTCCTCCGGGTGCTCAGATTTCCTCCCACAGTCCAAAAACACACGTTGGTAGGTGGATTGGCGACTCAAAAGTGTCCGTAGGTATGAGAGAATGTGTGTATGTGTGTGTATTCCTGCCTTACACCCAATAATTCTGAGTAGGCTCCCGACCCACTGTGATGCTCAACTGGATAAGAGGTTACAGACAATAAATGAATGAATGTGCATAGCTTAAAATGGCTGTATTCTCTAATTTTAGTAGGCATCAACAAACATTTTGATATAGCACCAATATATCATTCGTCTCAATTTCTCCTTCTATCTCTCATGTGACTTTGAGGAACTTAAAGGTGGACCTCTTTTTTTCCCCAGGGAAATTGGACAGAGCTCTTGTGGTCTTCTTTTGACCGTGTAGTGGTGCTTCTGTCCGTCTCAGTGTCCGACTCGTCCAGTCCTTCAGAGTGCTCCGGTGCTTTCCTGTAGGTTATTGCTGCTATATTCCTCCATCTTTAAATTGTCCCCAAACACAAAGCTATTTCAGATGCTTTATTGGCAGACAGAAAGTGATAGAAAAGGAATTATTTGTTATGACTTTGCTACTCCCACAAAGCTCTGTGTGCCTTTGTTTATTTCAGGGCTGCTCCTGCAGAAGATGTAGCACTGAAATGGGAGATTGTTCCAGTGAAAACACTTGACAGCCAACAGCAAATCTCTGTTACTGCTGCGGATTTTCTCTATTTATGGTGCCGTCTATATTTAATGCAATTGAAATACCATCATATTTAAAGAATCACAGCACAGAATCAGTGTCTCAGCTTCTTCCTTTCCTTTTTCCTTGTCTTTTTTCGTTTTCCTCCCACCACCCCTCACTGCAAACAAGATTGTTTTGTGTCTGCAACTTTGAATTATGCCTCTGTATTCATGTCGAATTCCCACTGCTCTTGTTTCTGGGGTGGTCTGATGCGAAGCACACAGCCAGGAATAGAAACATCACATCTCATCCTCCATAAAATAAAATAAAAAATAAAAAAAGTAATTGTAAAAAAAAAAAAAAAAAATCAAGAAAAAAACCCCTACATACACACCACCTGATGTTCCTGAAATAGACCTCCTCATTATGCATGAAGATGAGACCGATTCACTGCCTGTTGATAACTCCCTCTGGTGTCTGAGGCAAACTTCTGCATCCTCCGTTCAGTAAGAGTGTGTGAAAACGTGACAAAAAGAGGCCCTGATGTTCTCACACACCAATTTATGCAGTGGAATTGTACAGAGTCGATCCATTTTGCAGTAGGGCCATTGTTTTCAGTGATGGTAAGCCTACTTTCTAACCAGTATGCACAAGTACAGGTGATACATAGGAACATTTGGTTTCATGAAACTTTAAAGTGGATGGTTCATTCATGGCATCATTCCCAGTGGTTTAACCCTCTTCCTGAAGACCTACCAATCCCAAACAACAATCTAAACCCCTAAAAGATCCCCTAAAATGTGAATAGTGTGGGTTTTGTGCTGGGGTACTCCCCACATGAGTCCAGTGTCCATTAAAATATGATTTTATAAATAGAAACTCCATTAGATGTTCCTGTTCTTAGGACAGAACCTAATTATATTTCCCAATTTTTCTTCTTATGTACATCTTCTTATCATTATGTATTGTCTGTGCTCAGTTACCATACTCCAAACATGTATCAAAGCTGGAATATTGCTTTAAGGGCCCTTCCATTAAAAGTGGCTTTAGGGAAACATATGGCAATTACACCAAATAAACCCTTAATCACTTTTATCTTTAAGAGTACAGTATGTACATTTTAACAATGGAAGAATATTTATAAAATACACATCATAGGATTCCTAGATTGCCACTTATTCAAGAAGGGAAGGCCACAATTTCACGACACTGGTATTAATCCTTAATGTTCTGCAGGAATTTAAAATGTAGCAGTAAAGACAGAGCAACCTTGTGTCTCTCTATGGCATTTTCAAGTGTGTCCTTAAGCATTCCCTGCCATGGACAGCAAAAGGTCCAGAAACAACCTTGTCCATTTCTAAGGAACAATTTTCCCTGCCACTGGGGTTCAGAATGTGAGTTTTCTGGCTATATTCTTAAAAAAAAGCATAACAGAAGCCAAAATAGAATTGAACAGACAGGGATTTCATTAAGGCTTAACCCAGTGCAGTCTAAGTGAATTCGTTTACGAGGAAAGGAAAAATCTATATCTCAATCTCAGTGTTTTTAACAGTGTTATGTAATGGACCCTTTTTGCAAAAGCATGTTGAGTCAGTCAGCATGTACAATTACATTTTTGGCATTTGGCAGACGCTCTAATCCAGAACAGTTTATAAAAATATGTTATCGTCTTTTTCATGAAATAAATCCACACCAGTACACATACAATAATAAATAAGTCCTAATAACATTTACTAAAACGTATGACCATTAAACTATATACAGGAGTTAATGCTGAATTCTAAAGAGAGAAATACACAAAACATTAGTGTAAAACCATTTCAAGATGTTTGAGAACTGAAGTGGTCAACTGTTTGGACTGCTTTGGCTATTTTGTTCCACTATCTTTGAGCCAGGACAGAGAAAAGTTTTCATGCTTGTCTCTCACAAGACTTGAAGGATGATGGTTCAAATGGAACCTTATATGAAGCTTGAAGCACTGATTGTATTTTGACCTTTGCTATAGGGATGGGCTGGTTCATTCTTGGCTTTGTAGGTGAGCATCATAGTCTTAAATTTGATGCAGACAAGAGAGTCAGTTATCTAAATTGTGTTTTCCTTGATCACATTTCACTATTTTTATGCCAGTTTTCTTCCCCAGTCATTGCCAATCCCAGCCTGTAGCTAATACTCCTCAAGTCATCCACTTTGCCTCCAAACTGGCAGTGTGAGAGTAAACGCATGCTTCCTCTGAGACATGCAAAACCTACCACCACATCTGTTTAAAGTGCTGCTAATGCAACATCACTAGACAACTCAACATGCTTGGAGGAGAATCAAACTTCTCAGATTTCAGCAGATACCTAACGCTGTGCAGGCATGATAGGGGAATGTGTGGCCATCCTACCCACCAGAAAGCAAGTCCAACTGGACTCTCTTGAACCCCTGGCCTCAGAGGGCTGAGGTATCACCAGGATTGAATCTGCAGTCTCCTGATGATATGTTTAGTGCTTTTTAGTGCTTTTTCTATTCTGGAGTGCAATCTTATGCTGAATGGTTTTCACACTGGATTACAAACACCACTCCATTTCATATCAAAGATATTGGAAGGTAATCTATCACTCCAGGAACACAATCCTACTGTTCCATAGCCCTTGCACCTGGGGTCTTTATACCTGACCCTTGGTACTGAGAATGTTGACCTTAACCTCATGTGTGGCTGCTCCAAAACATCACATTCTATTGATCAGCTTGTGGAGATTATATAAATGAACACCTATCATGTTTCTGAGAAGGCTTGACTCTGGATGTCTGCCATTCAGCCACAAGACCCAAAATAAGTCCAGGTACTGGTGTTAGATAATTAAGCCTGGATTGCAAACACCACTCTGCCTCATCCCAGTGGTACTGAGTGGAGCTGTATCACTCCAGAGAACTGCAGTGTGGTTGAATATTTGGTTGATCTTTGTGTCTTTTTTACCCCTTGAATCAAAGACTGTCAACACATTAGAAACCTTAGCTGCACTTTTATCTCAATGTTACATTATTTGAAATCTGCATATCAGTATTATTTCTCACTTCCATGAACTTTGTATTCCTATCACACCAGGGCCTGCAGGCTATTAACCTCCTGTCATGCAAATGTGTTGCTCCTACTGTTCTGTCCAAACTCACTTTTCTGTGGCTGCTCAAGTGTCAATGCCTGAATATTCCCTTCAGACATGCCCCTCCATTCACACGAAGGCAAAGAGGTCTCTCAAACTTCAGGAAGAGGGCCTGGGCGGTCGATTATGGGCCTAATTGCAGGGATGAGGCTATAATCAGTAAAGTGAGGAGATACTCCGAAGCCCTGAAGTGCTAGAGAGAGTTGAAGGGTGAGCTCTAGTGGCAGGAAAAACGTGCCAACGCTCCTGGAATCAAACCCTGCATAGCCCCTTGTCTTCAACAGGCCATTTCTCCATTTAAAAATGGCAAACATGAGGCTATGAAGGACAGAAATGATCACTATATTAACTCACAGCTGACAGCTTTGTTAAAGTCTCAGCTCGTCCCTGGCAGATAATGAACAATGCCGTGTCAAACCCTTTTCACTAACGATCTTGTTAGAATTCCCCTCTGCAGCGCTGCCCAGTGATCTGGCCAACAGAAGGCAGACGAGACATCTGTGATATTACAGCTTTGACGGCCCCCAAATAATATCACATAAAGTGCTTATGTCCAAACTACAGTGGCATTAAAATGACAGCTGCACTTTGATGTTATGGGGGTTAGTCGTAACAGTTAACGCAGTAAGTTAACCACAGCTTATTCCAGGGTTACAGAATTGGAGGCATTCAGGTGGGCCTGATATCGCATTCTGTTTTGTTTAGATCATTTTGGTTACAGCTATGTGTAGAATACTTTAAAGACATAATACATTGTGATTTTTCAATAGTTCTAATTTGTTTCTGATATCCTTAATGAATGAATGTGTGTGTGTGTCTGCGTTGCCCTGTGAAGGACTGGCGCCCCCTCCAGGGTGTATTCCCCGCCTTGTGCCCAATGATTCCAGGTAGGCTCTGGACCCACCGCGACCCTGAACTGGATAAGCGCTTACAGATAATGAATGAATGAATGATATCCTTAATACTAATGTATTACATCTCAAAGTGTTCAAAGAAACTCAATATTAAGATATATTCATGAATATTTGGACAAGTTAGTGATTCCTAATCATTGAATAAGGGTAGGTGTTAAATTTCAAAGGCGATGTTCAAAATTGTAATCAAAATAACTTTTTTAAAAAAAAAGTTTCAGAAGATGTTTCCTCACTCTTTTCTAGCTCTCCAAAACAGTTGTAGTGGATGTTGGTCATACACCCCGATACATATACATATAATTTTATAATTTGTTTTATAGCCTTGACTTTATTCAAACTCCTCCAACCTCTGATATTTGACTTAATGAAATTAATTAATATTTATAATTGGTTTAAGCAATTAAAACATTAATAGTTAGTTTGAGAATGAATAATAATCATGCTAAATGAGTTCTTCAGGATTTTCAGAAATTCTAATGAATAAATTGCAAACACTGTGACTTCAAATAATGAGAGTTTTATTAATAAAAAGAAGATATTTAGTTAACATAGCACAACCTTGTAATCTCACGGTGTCCGGCAGGGGGAACTGATTTTGACCTTAAGGTGAGCTAGGCACTTCTAACTTGTGACTAAGGTTACTAACTAAGGTTTAATTAATACAGAATTTATCAAGAACTTAATTCGGTGTTCAGCTCTGGAAGTGCATAAGTTTAGCTTACTTTTCGTCGGTTTTTCACCACTCGTTTGGATGCAGAGGCTCTTTGGAATCCTGGGAATGGAGGCGTCTCACTTAGTCTCGCGGTTCTTACCGCAGAAGCGTCCAGGCTGGTTTAGCGTGGAGGTCTTTCTTGTTGATTGAGTTGTCTCGGGCGTACCCGGAGTGTGATGACGCAGGCGGCAGGATCCTCTCTTCGGCCTTCGGTCCGGAGTGGGAGAGTCCAAAATATGGACGTTTAGACGAAAGTTCGCTGGTTGCTGCAGCTCCAGAACTGAAACCGCTTCAATAAACTCACTTATTCTAAGACTCTATGGTACCTCGGCAGTGTTTCCTTATTCTGGCCACGAATAAGTTCCCCTGCTTCAATTAGTCGTGAGATTAAGCTTAGGTAGGTAATAAACATAAACAAGATTAAAAGAAAAGAAAGATATTCAAATTACTCGACTTATTAGTTAAACTTCATACTCTTAGCTAATTTCGAGACGTCTCTCGTAAGCTTTTCTGAAGTCTCTGAGAGGGTTCCTTTGTTTCGTTGTCGGCGTGGAAGAGACAGCGTTTTTTTGTTGTTTAAGGTTTCTCGGATCTCCTCGTGGTCCTCTCTTTTTCAGTGGTCCGTTACTTTGTAGAGTCCTCGCGACTCTTCAAACTTCGAACTCCTTGTCTGTCTTGCTGTTTGGCCTTTTCAAGGCTGGCGCGGTCACGCCCTAATGGGAGGCGTCCTCTTTCTGATTGGACGCGAGTCCAGACTCACGTGACTCTCGTGAGGGAGAGAGAGAGAGAGAGTAGGAGGAGGGGGTTTGAATCTGTGATTCATACATAAGGAATATGAGTTTCTCGTATCAAAATTCTTATACCTGTTATCAACCTATAACAATGAGTACATTGGACTATTAATATCAGACATTTACATAAGGTCCCATCTTGAGTACATTGTTCACGTCCAATTCGTGATGATACGCTGAAAAATAAAACATTAATCCATTTTCTCTCATTCAGAGACAAAACTGATCTTTGTAATAGAAACAATCGGCACTATACATCATTTCATTAGGAGGTAGGCATTCATCTGAGGGTACAGAAAGTGACATTAATACATTCGTCTATATACAAATAATTCAGAGATCGACTATTTTCGCTATTGTCTTGCGGCGACTCCGAGCGAGGTGTAGTTCCGCCAGTGTCCATTTGGTGTCGTTGTTAATCCGTGTTTTGGTTGTTGGTTCACGGGAGTTCACTCGAGGTCACTTTGGTTTGAACATCTGTTGATCTCCGTGAAAGATAAGGATTAGACATTTAGGTGCCATTGTCATAAAAACGGGCCGTAAAAGCTCTCTTCTTTGTTTGAGGTTCCTGTCTCTTTAAGTTAGTTATCTCGACAGTTCCTGTTAGTTAAAAGAGAGAAGGGGGGTGTTGGGGCCATGTGTTACTTAAAAGGGTTCTTTTGATGTCTTTAGATTGGTTGTGTGTGTGTGGGGGCTGCTATGTTGCAGACGAAAAGTCTTCTGCAGACTGGAAAAGTTTTAATTCAAAACTTTTCATTTCTTGATTGTCCGATATTCATATTTGGCTCATACTCCACTACACAGTGTAATGAGTTTATGAAGACCTGTGTCTGTAAATTAATGAAAACAAAATGGTCTTGGAGCAGTATGCTAGGCTTCATACTCTCTCTGTTCATGGCAGAGGCATCTTGAGTTTTTTAAGACAAAGAAGAGAACCCCCGACAAAAAAAAGCATGAACCGAAACGAGGATAGTGCTCTATTCCTGCTACATAGGTGGGTAAAATTGACTTATTTTAGCTTTTTCGGATCACTAAAGGGAACATCTATGATTGTGGGAAATTGCAGCTCGATATGGGTGTTTTTATATTCTGAAGCGAAGCGTCTTTTCAGGTGGAACGTTGTGTTTGACTGGTGTTTGTGTGTGGACAAAGTTTAACTTGTCTGTAAATTTTTATTTACTGTTTTAATTACCACAGAAGCTTAAGTTTTTTTAATTTTTAGCACTTTCAGTAATGCAGTTAGCCATCTCCCAAATTTGAGTTGTGTTTCGCCACAATTGTAAATGTTCAGTTTAATATAGTGAAGAAGGTAGTGTTGCTGAGTTCCAGGGTCTAGGGGTTTCATTTTTGCCTCGAGTCAGTGTTTGTGTGGAGTTTGGTGTGTTCCCAACCTTCCATGGCCCACCATGACCTTGATCAGGATGAAGTGGATACCGAAGATGAATGCATGGATAAGCATTATAAATATTTAAGTCAGAAGTAACATTTTAGTGGAACTCCATCTAATACCTCTGGGATGAGTTGGAGTTATGTTTGTTATCCAGAAGTAATCAGTTCTAGACCACACTAAAGTTTTGTATCTGTCTTCAGTTAAATTGGGGCTGTTTTTGTGTGTGGCCCCTCTCAGAAATATTCCAGCACCTAGTGTCAAAACTTATGAAGAGAGCAAAAGCTGATCCTGCAGCAAATGGGACAAAATCCCAATTGAAACCCCTGTTATAAGAAGAAATCAGGTATGCATGAGTATCCTGTGGTATCAGCTGGCATTCTAAGTGGATGTAAAATTGACTTGTCCTATAAAGAACAGAACAAACACATACTCAGAATCAAAGAACACTGATGGATTTATTTGTTGTTTTGGGAATCATTTGAAGATGTTTTCGATATGTTAATACAACAAACAGCAGGTCGGTCGACCTCCTGCGGCTTGTGTGTGGAAAAGCACGAGGTGAGAATAATTGCAAATGAAATCATATTCATTGGCCGGCCTATTCAAATTAATGGTCGCTGGAGGCTTGTTTTGGTTTTAGGCTTTGGTTTGGCCTTGTGTGTAGTCGCACTATTTTTTTTCTTCCCTGATTCGCTGCTGTGACAAGTCAAGTCAGGGCAGAATTTATGCAAAGGACAAAGCGGAAACCCTGGAGCTAAAAATATACTGTAAATGTTAAGTTGCAGAATCAATTCACATTGCTGGAGTGAGACTCTTTTAAATGGGTCAATAATCAAACTTGAAAACGCTGATGAAAATGTTTGTTTGGGCTTTGTTTGTGTTTTGCATTCTGCTCTGTGCCCTGGAGCATCATGGGATGCGGGACTGAGACCGTTGGGTTTAGGTTGCATGTATATTTGCATATTGTGTACGAGACTATTATTTTTATTTCTCCCTTGTTGAGTTCATAACATTTGTTCTCTGGTTTTCATTTCTGGAACAACTTTGAGTGCAGCTTTTCTCTGGCATTTTAAAATATGCTGTTTGTTTTTTCTTTATTTGTGTGTGTGTTTCTTGAAAAAAAAAACTCTACATTTTTGGGCCACATTGACTTAATGTTTACTTCAATTTGTTTGTCTTTGATCAACATTGTAATGTCTAATACTGTGACCTCTCTTTGACATCTAGTACAAAAAAACATGTCGAAAATGCATTTGTGAAATGATAGCAAACTAAGTCTCACACTTACACCAGATGCACTACTTTAGTCGACAAAGAGCAATGCCTTCAAACCCACAAACATACAAACAAACAAAACAACAAGAATGACCTCAGTGGCTCAGCTTAGTTAAACATTAAACATGGAAGCTCTTTGTAAAGTCAGACACCATTTTTGATTTCTTTTATTTCCTTACACAATAGGGCTTGATGACAGCACCACATCCTTTTGAATGATGGCAATTGCTAGGGTTAGGGAACAAACCCCAAACAGGTATGAATCTTTTAAATTCTTAAAATAAATACTTTATTTTAGCTCAGATACCAGTACTGTATCTTAGCTCATTAGCTGTGTAATGTGTAAATAATGAGGCATGTGTGCGTTGGTGTGATCAGTTTTCACTGTGCATCTCTGACCCTAAGCTAAAGGTAAAACGTAAACTTTAGAGCCACTAACGTTTGAATTCTTTCTCAAAAATGTATTTATGTATCCCCTGCGATTATGGGTATTATAGTTATTAACAGCTCCTACTATTTTGGGACAGTTAAGATAGAGATGAGCCAAAAGCTCTTCCTTTTTACCTTCTGAAGGAATGGATTTCCAGCCTTCACACGGTGAGTGGACGCAGCTTGTCTCCACTGTTGTTTGTTCTCTTTGGACAGCACACTTTGATCTGTACTAACCTCATATGTCATGGAAATAAATCCCAGCCTCATGTATTGAAACATACTGAATATATTATGTCAGTTTTTAATTTATATATTTGTATGGCATGAACTAAAACAAACAAACAAACCTCATTTTCTGGAGTACTGAGCCCGTTGACTCTTTCCCTAAGGGTAAATGTTTAATGTCACTTCAGTTAAATGAAATAACATGAGACTTCCTTTAGAATGCTGGCACTATGTCCTAAATGATGGTTTGAGATATCAGCAGTGAACATCAACACTGAATAGCCCAGAAAAATATATTCACAATGAATATGTAAAAATTTACTTTAAAAAGACCACTTCTATGATTTATACAATGTGATGAGTATTTATTTAGAGTTAACTACTTTACTGAATTAATCTGAACATCCCATTACTCCACATTTCCACAATCAAATTCGAGAATGTATTATTATAGAGGATTTCACAGAAAACATTTTGTTTTTTTTTGTTTATTCATTTATTTTTTTGGAATAACAGGAGTTCTGCATTTTGAACCATTTAGACTTTTATTTTACATACAGGTTTCAGCACACTTTATTTCCGGTACACAGCAAATTCATTCATTCATTATTCTGCAAGCACTTATCCAGTTCAGGGTCATGGTTGGTCTAGAGCCTACCTGGAATCACAAGGCAGGAACACACCCTAGAGGGGGCAGACACACACACATCAATCCACCTACCAACATGTGTTTTTGGACTATAGGAGGAAACCAGAGCACCCAGAGGAAACCCACGCGGACACGAGGAGAACACACCAACACCCGGAGCAAGACTCGAACCCACAAGCTCCAGGTCCCTGGAACTGTGTGACATCAACACTACCTGCTGTGCCACCGTGCAGCCCACACAGCAAATTCACCAGTGTTAATTCAACACTATTAGTGTTAAATTAACACTGAGAGTGTTGACAAGTTTACATTTTTACACTAATGGTGTTGATTTAACACTTGTGAATTTGCTGTATATAGATCTCTCCAGGCTGTGTTTAATTAAGGTGATAAACGCATTAATTGAGAATATTATTTGAGATTGGCCAAAGAAAACCCTACTTCTAAACTTAGAGCTAGCTTAGGGCTATAATTAGATTTATGGTATTGCATAAGGTCAAACTATATTTTGTACATGTTGCACAAATCTGTGGAATGGTCTTTTAGTCAGATATGTATGAATTCACATTGAGAAGAGGCTTGACAGCAATTAATTTGTGAACATTTAATGGTGATTGGAATAATTGTTGTGCTCCAGAATTAATTGTAATTAAGTCTCCAGAACATTAACACAGGAGAAATTAAGAACATTTTTGCCCTCTCTTGTAAAGCTGTTATTTTGGAGCTATTCTGTAGTGCAGCAAAACACAAGTCACAACTCAACGTCTAAGGATTAACTGTGAGTGAAGGCAGCATTAGGCCTTTTCGCTTCTTTCTCTTTCAGACCTCTGGAAGAATGCAGAAGGCTAGAAGCCTTTGTCAGGTGAGTGGACTCAGCTTGCGTCCACTTTGTACATTTCCTTTGAAGAACACACTCTGAACTCTCAGTGCTAACAGAGAGCACAGCAGCTTTGCTGATGCTTCTTCTTTGAAGTTCTTGTCGGCTTTCTGACATGAAGACCAGCATTTTCTAACCAGCTATCCCTGCAACGCCCCCCCTTACTGCCCTAAAACCCCCAGAATCCCAACACCTGGAGCACAACTCCATCAGTTCGCTCACAAAACTCACAAAGCATCTCTATCAAGCAGAGCAGTCCCCACAGGGAGCATGAATTATGAAGCACGTACGCCTTCTCTTTCTCATTTCTCATTGCAGCTCCATATCTCTGGCGGATTACATTCCAGAGCCTCGAGGGTCTCTCGTGTAGTCTCTCAATGCGGACCACCCGCAGGCGCTGTGCTATACATTGTTGCTGTCATACACATTCAGCAATCATCATCACTGTGGCAGAAGGTGTAGCTAGTCACACAAGATCTATAATCCATTTAGAGAGGGCTGTGCTGTAGCACAAAGCTAATTTTTAGATTCGCTTAAAAACTTTAAATAGATGGTTCAGGATCACTTTGTGGTCATATAATAGCAGTCTGTGAGCTGGGAGGTTATTTACTGACACTCAGTGATGGAATGACTTTGTATAGAAAACTTTTTTAAAGGGCCCTTACCAAATGTTACCAAAAAATCCAAATGTTCCTTGTCATTTTACAAATAAAAATTAGCAATGATTATACAAGTTTTTTATGTTTACTCTAAAGTAATAGGTATGAGATGAGAGCCATGTTGATTTGTAGTTCCTGGGTAAACCAGAGTTGGTTCCCCACATGTGACCGGTCATTTGCAACGTTAGTCAGACAAACTCTTCTAGCTTTATAACTCTTGCTATTTCATGCTAGGTGGCATACATCTTCAGGGTCCTGGGGTTGTGGGTCCTGTGAGGTGTTTCCTCAGGGTGCTCTGGTTTCCTCCCTCAGTCCAGAAACACATGTTGGTAGGTGGATTGACAACGTGAAGTTATCCATGGGTGTGCATGTGAAAGGGACTGGGTGAGTGTGTGATATCCTGTGTTGGACTGATGCCCTGTTCGGTGTGAGCTCCTGCATGGCGCCCAAAGATTCCGGGTAATGCTCTGGATCCACTGCACCATGACTGAATGGATGGATGGATGGATGAATGAATGAATGAATGAGCAAATTAATAAATTCCTGACAGTGCTTTCTCAACTTAAGTTTGTGATTTTGTGGGAGGTGTGTTCCAACTTGTACACCAGCATGGTTGGTAATTCTAATAAAGTTGCCAGTGAGCTGTTTTGAATTTCATATAAACATAACTGCAGATTAATAAGAATGACTGCCTTTTGTGCTTGTTTGGGATCATATTGTTCGAGACCCTGGCGCAGCTGTGCGGTGATTTTCCTGGCTGACCATTTTACACTCCTGACAGAAGGGGAGAGACAATGCTAACGACACGAGCAGTACATGAGATTGTCTTGGTCTTATTATCTATGATTTCTCCTGGAGAAAGTTTAATTTAATGAGCATTATCAGCAGCTAATGGGAATTATAATTAGTCAGATGAAGGAGATTATCTTGGCATAATTAGCGGTATCTGTCAGCCTTAATTAAAATGACGTGAATTAGTAGGAGGCTGAGGGGCCTGTGGCTGAAGGCCGGCTTCTTCAGGCTCCCAGCTCGAGCTGTGTTATGCAAATCGGACCCTGAAAATAGGCCGGGGTGCAAATACTTTCAAACATGCTGCATCTGTAGAGGCCCGATGGAGATGGGTGAGTGTGAGAAAGAGACTGATAAATTGAGAGAGAGTGTGAGCAAGGGACTATGAATGAGAGAGAGTTAGAGAAAGAGGGAGCAAGAGTGTTTTATATTTTATAGTATGTATACTTACATACATACATGGATATTTATTAATTTATTTGTTTACAGTGAAGTCAAAAATGTATTTCTTTATTCATTGCAATTTATTATTATTATTATTATTATTATTTTATCTGCGTTTGGAACATATGATTTAAAACACATTCTTAAGCACTCAGTAATCATTTCTGAAAAAGTAATAACATAATTTTAGGATTAAAATCACTCACAAGTGATGTGAATAATATGGTCATTGCAACAGCAATGTTTCAGGCCACAGGGCAGTTATTTTTGAAGTTGATGTTGTGAGCAGGAATAATGGGCAAGCATACAATTTGAGCCACTTTGCCAAAGGCTAAATTGTGGTGACCATAATATTTTGGTCAGAGCAGCTCCAAAACAGCAGGTCTTGTGCAGTGTTCCCAGTGTTTTCCAAGGAAGGACAACAGGTGAAAAGAGGCAAAATCACTGGTTGTCTTACCTTGAATCACCTTTGGTATGTACTAACCACTGTAAACCAGGAACACCTCAGAAGACATGGCATTTTGTAGTCATTCATTCACTAGCCTACCCGGAATCACTGGACGCAAGGCACAAACACACCCTGGAGGGGGTGCCAGTCCTTCACAGGGTGAAACACACACACATATTCACTCACACCTATGGACACTTTTCAGTCACCAATCTACCTACCAATGAGTGTTTTTGGACCATGGGAGGAAACCGGATCACCTGGACGAATCCCACTCGGACACGGGGAGAACACACCAAACTTCTCACCGACATTCCCCCAGAGCTGTGTGACTACGACACTACCTGCTGCACCACCGTGCCATCCATTTTGTAGACATTCTGACCAAAACATTATAACCATCATAATTTGGCCCTTGTCAAGAACACTCAGATCTTTACACTTTTTCTTGATTCCAATATCAACTTCAAGAAGTGACTGTTTACTTGAGGCCTGATGTATTTCCAATATATAAACTTTGAGAAGACGTGCCATTTCATTACATATTGTAATAACGACAGTGTTCTGCAAAATGATGGCAGACTCTACTGTAGCATACTCTCTCATGATGAAACCAGATTTTAGTTATTATATCTGTCAATGTTTAGTGAGTTTAAAAGGCGTGCATTGACCCAGGACAGAGCTGTATGATTCACAGCTATGTGTTCGCTTGCCAAAAGGCTTTCTGCTGAGTAAATGTGTTTAAGCCTTAAGGCTTTCTTTGCTTTAGGTTATTGATCAGGCTGGGCTCATATTTACAGATGAGAACGAGCTTTTGTGCTGCTCTTCCCCTTCAGACGCTGGAGGACGAGCTTGCGGCACTCTGCTGACAGGATTGTTTGTCTGGAAAATGGAAGATAATTACATTTAGTGAAAATGATCTGACAGCCCGCCAACCAGAATATCTAAGGGTATGATGATCAGTGCATTTTCTGTGTTACTCAGGTTTCATTTCTAATTTGTCGTAGAAAAGTTTAGCTAAATTTTTAATTGATTCAGTATTTACATATACAGCACTTGCCAGACATACCATTTTTATTATTTTATACATAGCAAACATAGCATTAGAAGTCAAGCACATGGGGTATCGAGTTATATGGTTGGATGGGTTGGTCAATAAAACCCCACTCTGTGACTTGGAGAGCAGAAGTGTTTCCCACTAGATTATATCAACCACTTCCTCTTACTCCAGATGTAGTTGATATTTGATTTGTGTGAGTGCCATACAGTGTCAGACCTCATGAGCAAGTCTGTTTAAGGTTTTGATGAATTACACATGCAGTTGAAAAGGCTGTTTTAAGGATGAAATTGTACATATTTGTCTACAGCTCTTTTTCGAAGGATTTGTTTGCCTTGAATGAATGTTTGACTTTGTGGATTTTAATTTCTGATACCTACACACTCTCATAAAAACTGTCACTGTGGTGGTACCCTCAAGAGTACAAATTCAGTGTTTTAGGTAGGAAACTTATTTGTATTATAATAATTTTTAAAAGTTAATTTCATATGCCCTATTAATCTCCAGGACTTACTGTATATTTGTTTATTTTATTTTACACAGTTCTGTAATGAATATTTAAAAATATTCACCTCTCTTTCTGGAGAAGAAAATGTAATGTACATTTAGGGAAAACACTGTTGCACCTTTAAAGATGCATTTAGACTGTACTTTAAGTGACAGTAATGTACCTGTACACTAAATTTTTTTCTGAGAATGTTTTCACACCTGCACATTGTAGTCCAGTTAAACCTGATAAAGGTTCATTTACACCTTTGGTGCGATTCGTTTGTGCAGGTGTGAACGCAGTAATCGCACTCAGATGTGGACCAAAACAACTCCTTGAGAGGAGGTGGTCTTGGTCCGGTCCCAAACTAGTTCCGGAGCATTCTGTTTGTGGTGAGAATGTGATCACCCTCAATTTGACCCAAACATGAGGTGAACTCATCAAGTTTGAGATAAATGGCTCCATAGCCAGGTGTGCTTTGCATTATGGGATGGAGCAGAACATGTAAACAAAGTACTGACTAAACTATAGCAGCTAACTGAGGGAAACCTGCATAACTCTACAACACAGGGGCTTCTTCCTGTATGAACTTTCTTTCTCCTGCCCTATACAAGTCTGACCAATAAGTGAAGAGAACATTCTCACATTCTCCACTTAGGGAAAAACGCTCCAAGTATACAATCTCTTGTATTGTAATTGAACTGGACCAGAGCAAACAAACTATAGGTGTGAAAACACCCTGAGAGAGTACACAACGAGAAAACAACAGTATAAACACTGGCCTCAACCCTAATGATAACACAAACCTTAATCTAACCCTAAGCCTATCCCTAACCTTAACTGTAGCCCTAAATCTAACCCTATTGCTCCAAACAGTCAGAAGTAGCAGGATTTTTAACTGTTAGATTAATTAGCATTGTAGCTCTATTGCAAATGCACAGCCTCAAACGGTAAATATTGTTTGGCTGATTATGTACACCCTACAGAGTCAAAGTAAGCATTCTGCATGTTTATTTTTCAGGCAAACTCCAAGTGTATGGGATTGAATTGTGGGCACACCCAGAGGAAACCATGCAGACACAGGGAGAACACACCAAACTCCTCACAGAGGGTGACCTTAGGAGGGGCTCACAACTGCAGAAACCTGGAGCTGTATGACAGTGACAGTACCTGTTGTGCCACTGTGCTGATCAAATGCTGATTAAAATGTTATGTTTCAGATAAATATGACCGAAAGTACACAGCTGGCCATATCTTTTCCCTGGTCACTCAGAACAATGTAAGGAAATGTTATAGCTGACATAGTCTCACATTGCCAAACAGAGAGTCTGGTACCTTTCAATGCGTAACGTGGCCATGAACCGCCTGCAGGAAAAGAAATTTGACAAAAAAATAGACCAATCACAAGTTTGCTATTTTGGCATGACATACAGAAGGAAGCGGATAATCAATCACAATGCAGCTGGCAGAATCCTGACAGTGAGGCTAGTGCACTGAAAGTATTAGACTCTTTTGTAAATTGTCGGCTGTGTCTGTGGCTGAGACTCTAGCTAACATCACACCATCAGGCAGTTAGTATTCTCCTCCAAAGATGCTCCATCATTAATAAAATATATCAACACAACTTTATCTTTTGGATTACTATATTCATCAGTAGTTTTATTGATATAACAGAGTGAATATATATCAACATTCACCGCATTTCTACACTACATTTTTTCCAGTCACTGGGCACTTTATGAGATTACAGAGTGTAGGCCATCTGTCATGTTCAGTCTATCATCGCCCATCTACCCCATCCATCTCTGGTCAGTTTCTGACCGCAATATTGCTTCAGTCGAGATTATATTTGGCTGGTGAACTATTCTCATCACAACCGTGACACTGACATGGCAGTGACATAGTAGTATGTGTTGCACAGGTATGAGGTCAGTGTCACTGCTGCAGTTTTCTGTTAATAATTTATGTTCTTCAAAGACCCACATACAACAGATTTTCTACCTAAGAGAAGAACCCTTTAAACATTATAAAAGTATACACACAATTATTTCTGTAAATTTAATGGAGGACCCTTGAAGAACCCGTTTACAGGGTGTAAGGTGAGATTTCTCCATTGTTAAAATATATTCACACAAAACTCTTGAGGATTTCTTAAGCAAAAGCTGCATCAACAGATGAGTTAGAGTCTCAGATCGTACACCAGTAAGTTGGACCCTCAAAGCATTTTAGTGTACTTAAGATTACTACTCACAATGCTACATGATACCTAGTGGTGCATACAGCATTCTGGCACTGGACAATTTGAGAAATGGAGCTGTGTTTTCCGGAGTGATGGATCACCATTCAGTACCTTTCAGAAGATTTGGAGTTTTTGTGAAATGTAATCATCCAGCACCAATACCTGACCTCACTATGGCTGTTATGGCTATAAACCAGTATCCTGGCAGAGATGTTCCAACATATGTAGTAGTGCCATGCACCATAAACAAGGTTCTTTGGTCCTGGGTATGATCAGTGCCTCAGGTCACTGTGGGGAATTTGCTGTGTTCTCTGGTTTTTTCTGTGCTCTTCCCACAATCCAAGAATGCATGGTATACCTATAGGTGAACTAGCTGTGTGAAATTATTCAAAATGTGTGAATGACTGTGTGAGTGTGCTGTGAGATGGAAATGCGTGCTGTCAGACTCACCCTGACCTTGATCAGGATAAAGCAGTTACAGAGAATGAAGAAATGAATATGTATATGGAAAAAATGTCAGCTATAAGAATCAGCCCACATTTTAAACTTTGGTGCATCCATATCTGCCTTGGCTTCTAATCAAGTGGAATTTGATCACATATGAGTGATGTGTACTTTTAAATCAAGTACATTTAACGCATTGCTTTTTTAAAGTGGATTCTGAAGTCAAACTGGGGTCTTTAAGAGCAGTAAAATTAATAAGATATTGCAAACAGAAATGCTTCTCTTTTCCATTTACACTCCTCTTTTTCCATTGGCACCACATTTGTCTCCACTTGTGCTCATCTTTTTGCTTGGCACTCCTTGATTTTCTCAGTGCCTATTTTTAACCTGTTTTTGGGTGTGGGGCAAATGGAGTCAGAGGAGTCCTGACATGAAGGTGTGTCATGCACATCTCATATCCTCAGTAGTTCATCTCAAATTCATTCTATAGACAGGTTAATTGACAAATGCTCATTCCCAGTCTTTAGAGAATTTACCTCAAATACATTATATGGCCAAAGTTGACAAAATGATAATTTTCAACCTACACTTTGAACATTTGTCTCAAAAACAATATATGGCGAACCGTTTGTGTGCTTACAACATCTCACCCACAGGATGGTCATGCCATCTGTGGTTTTCACTATATAAAAATTTCAGTGCTTGTCTACATTAAGGGATCCTGTTTAGTAGAGCTGCACAGGGGAGAAGCTGCTAGTGTAGTTAGAGCATTTACACTCACATTTTCTGTATCTAGCAGCCACTCTTGACAAAAGTGCTTTGTCTTCTTGTTCAGAGAATGCACCCTCACCAGGAGAAATAGGATTAGAATACAAATACTATTGTACTAAGACACAACTACATACAGGAGTCAACCCAAACACTAAAGAGAAATCTAAAATAAACAGAAGTGCTAAGTGAAGCCACAGTCAGTGCTGAGACCAAGGAAATGTATTAAAAAATCCAATATATTTACAGTGGATGCCTTTGAAAGACAAAAATAATTATAGAAATACATGCATTAAATAAATGAAATTAGTGCAAAGGCAGAACAAAATATTTAAAACATTATTTTTAAGCTAAACATAATTTGCACTGACAGAGTGTACATGAAATAATGCTTTTAAACTTGTATGTAGTTTATATAAAGTGTCATTAAAAGCCAGTATATTCTAGAACAGTTTCCTAGCTGCACATTGTGTGATGTTCATATCTAATACTGTGGGAATGTGGAGAAATACAATGTTAAATCTAAATCAGCAATGGGGCAAAGAAGAACGTTTAACAGAAGAATGTTGGATTTTAAACTATAATTTAACCAGGCAGGTCATTAAGAACATATTCTAATTTACAATGGCCAGTTTTGATTTCTTTGTGACTATAAGTACAAATAGCAGCATATAATAGATTTAAATGCACTTACAGGGTATGAGTTTATGTGGCATGGCATCTGAAAACACTTTAACAGAAAAAATGTTGGATTGTAAACTATAATTTTACCAGGCAAGTCATTAAGGACATATTCTTATATACAATGGCAACCTGGCAAGTAGCAATTCTCTGAAGATTGGGATGGTTTTTTACCTAAATAATCTGAAATAGCTAATAAAAGTCAATGTTACCCACCTGTGGAACAGGAATAAAGCAATTTCCTCATCTCCTCTCATGATTTTCAATGTTTGAAAGGCTATTTGTCATTTTCCTGTGGGATTTTTAAATACGTTAGACCGGTCTTCATCATGAAAATAGACTGGAGAGTTAGCAAATGGTGAGGAAACGAATCTGAATTTTATTAATAATGTTGTTGTTTTATTTTTTTGTTTTGTTTTGCTTACAGTTGTGAACACATGAATAAAAAAGAAAATAAAGTTAAGAACAGCAAGATTTTCTCCTGTGTAGCATTGCGAAACAACAATTTAGAGCACTGTTTCTGTATTTCTTCACCTGGTAAACAAGAAATACTTTGCATGGAGAAACAGTACCACCAGTGGGATTACTACAAAGCATAACAAAACATAATGCTAATGCAGATGTGTTAGGAATATCTGGTGTTTGTTTAGTGATTTTAGTTTTATGCATTACAGTCATTGAGGACAGATACGACTACTCTGACTCTCACATCTTTTCATTTTCTGCTCCAAAATGAGCTGCACCCTAACTCAGTGTGAACCTACAAAAAAAAAAAAAAAAGAAAATGCTGCAATGTGAAAGATCCAAGCACGGGCCCAAAATGTCAATATCTCCTCTGTGTGTTGCAAGAAGCAAGCCCTGCTGTCCGAGCTCTAGGTGGTCAGTTGTTCAAAGCCATGATCAGAGGTCCGTGAAGATTTTCAACATCAAGTCAAGACGATCACTTCTGACCTCTATGGCTGACCACGTCCTGCCTTTTGTGACCACCTACAGACCAGCTGAATGTAAGCAAATCTCATGTCTGGTATAGGATCGATTACATTTGCAAGCCTTATCACTTATTTGCAACTATAGCTATGGTTTATTTGTATTCTGCGAGTCTATCTGCTAGTCTCGAGGTGTTGAAAGGGCAGCCTTTTTTGGGGGAATCGATTTCAGTTGCAAGGCTGGCACAGTGCAAAGCAACACACAGACTTTCTCAAGTTTGTGTGTGTGTGTGTGTCTTCTAGGCAGGATATGTGGATTAACCAAGGTCTGAACTTGAAATGTAAAAGGACAGAGCAGTCAATATTCACTGATTAATGATAATGGCATGCAAGCCTGGGGGATAATCTTTTTAAGCACTTTTTTATCTTAAAACCAATTGACCAAAAATGGAGAGGACAAAAAATACACACAATCCCAAAGCAAATGAGATCCTCAGACTGTGAGAATTGTCTATATATGGACATTCCTAGAGAAAAAGAGAAGAAAGGGAATGTTTATGCAGAGGGAATAAGAACTCAAAAGGTCCTGCAACTTCAGAGAGCATTTACAATATTCAAAACTAAAAAGAGATATGTGTTAACCATGCTTTTTAGAACAATGCCTTCAGTTTGCAGAAAACAACCACACAACAACAATAACAACAAAGACCACCCACATCTACACTGTAAACTCTAAAGTTTTGAAATTAACCATTCATTTATCTTCATTTTTTTTTTTTTTTTGAGTTTGTGAAACTGTAAAGTTTTGATTTAGCAGGGTGTTGTTTCTGGTTTTAAGTAACAATAGCTGTATATACAATAGCTGGTAGATTTAACTGAACATAAATGTAGGTGTGGCACGGTGGCGTAACAGGTAGTGCTGCTGTCACACAGCTCCAGGGAAATAGGGTTTTGGGTTTGAGCCCCGGTCCAGGTGACTGTCTGTATGGATTTTGGTGTGTTCTCCCTGTGTCTGCATGTGTTTCCTCCAGGTGCTTTCGTTTCCTCCCACAGTCCAAAAATACACATTGGTAGGTGGATTGGCCACTCAAAAGTGTCCTTGGGTTTGTGTGAGTGTGTTACCCTGTGAAGGACTGGCACTGTTCCATGGTATGTTCCTGTCTGAACTGAATAAGCTGTTATATTCAATGAATGAATAAACATGTTTATGTGGCATAATGCCACAGATGTAGAATGAATGCGCATCAATTTTCTGCCAAGATGGCGTTCTGGGGTTCACTGCTTTTAGTGAATTTCATTCAGGTTCATGTTTATTTCAGCACCAGTTTCCTGGAGTTGTGGGTTTGAAACACACATAGGGTCACTGCCTTGAGGAGTTTTTGTGTTCTCCAAAGACTGGTAGGATTACCTTCGTGGCTAAGGAAGGGTTTGATGCTGCCTTAATATTTGGCCAGATTATGATATTTTAGTAGGCAGCATAATGAGGTATCTAAGAATTGGCACAGCTTACGTGGCGGGAGAATGCACACCATGACATAAAATTCTCTCTAATTAGGCACTTCTCTAGGATTTGGGACAGACTGAAAAGTGTCCATAGATGTGAGTGTGTGGTGCCCTGTGGTGGACTGACATCTGGGTTACAGACAATGAATTAATTTATGGTTAGGTTAGAAGAACTTTTAAACAATATGTTTAGACACCATTCAATATTTAGTTAAAATACTTAAAACCAATTAGTTAATTTTACTTAATAGTACTAACATCCTAATAACTTTCAGTTGTATTTTAGTTCTAATCAGGCAATGCTGCAATGGATATTTTTAAAGCTTAGGCTCTTTGTCTCTTCTTCTTGAAAAACAGACACAGATCATTCATTTGAATCTTAAAACAGATAGTAACATATTTTAGCTTCAGTTTGTTGCAGTGACTCCTTCAGTAACATATCAAAGACCTAGAGTGACGTTTTCACCATGTCATTAGTGCCCTCTGTTGCAAATCAAAACATGATTGTTTTTTTTCTGATGTCACTATATATATTGGCAGTTCATTTGAAAAGTAAGGCCTTCTGTCCAGCTCCTGAAGGCCTGACCAATAGGAGAGCTCACCTGATCGTTTCTACTTCCACTGGGCAGTGTAGACAGGTACGTTTCTTTGACTAATCTGAACACAACTATCAGCACAATGTTCAGTACTATAATAGTGGGCAGAGGCAGTGTTTTTGTAATGTGTTTTCTAACCTTAAGTTTTCTAACTAATGTATACAGCAAATAGAACAGTGGCAACCTTCACGTCCTGATTTATTTTTCCTCAGCATTTGGTTTTACGAAAAGAGAGGACAAGAGTCTGTACAGCCCTCTTTGTAGTGGAATAAGGGACAACATATGATCAAGGATCTGAAACTGTACCAAGCCTTAGCACACTGCCCAAGTGGAAAAAAAAAAAAAAAAACATTAGAACATTTGAAAATATTAGATTAGACTATTTACCACTGGATATGGGAATATAAAAATAAGCAATTATAACGAATTTGTTAAATACAAAGAAGGTAAAATGTAGTTATTTATTTTTTATGTTTCAGGCTGCTGTGTACATACGACATAATGTAATTATAGGTTGCTTAGATGTCAGAAGTAATTTGCATGGCATTTATAATGAATATATATTTTCTTGACTGGTTTTATTTGTTCTCTGCAAATTGCATTTTCTCAAGTCTTGTATTTATTTTTTTTCAAAGGCCCAGATCTTTGCTGTGTTTTGTTTGTGAAGTTAATTTGAACGTGCTGTTTGTAAGGCTTGTTTTTAAACTCAAGCATTTCCATCATTTCATAAATCCAGCGAATGTCACAGAAGATACTTTCTAAACCACCCTCTGACAACGTGGCATGAGGCTGCCATGCTAAGTGTTTGTTATTAGTGTAATAAATTCCTTGCAGCAATGCTATTCCCCAGGAATCAGATGCTCATTGACAATGGTGAAATGGAAATCGCAGTTTATCCCACCATCGCTCATCAACTGAACACATCTGGGGTTCTGTCGCAAACTCGCAGGAACTTGAAGAGGCCTGAGCCCACATCAAAGTCTGTGGATTTATGGTAGCCACCACTAATTTATGCCCCCTCATGGATGCAATTATTCCCCCCTGCCAGCATATGGGAGAGTGGCGCAATGTGGGTCGCTAGCCGAAACAAACCGGATGCAGACCCCTTGGGTTTATCTGCAGACTCGTCATGGCCAGTTTCTGAGGATTAGTTTCTGAGGATCCTGCCTGGTGCTCCTGGGGGCTAGTGGTGTCAGCGGTGGGATATGTCTCTTTCTCCATAATCCCCCTGCCTTAGGGACCAAAGAGATTCAGGCCTGGTCTCATTTTATCACAGCTCGGATCCTGCTACCTTCTTAACTCTTATAGGGCTCCCCTTCATTCAATTAATTTTTGGAACATAAAAGGCATCAAAGTGAGTGATCTGTGAGCCTGTGGCACAGCAGCTCTGGATCGATGAGGCCTGGAGCTGGAGGTGCTGAAGCTAAAGGGGAAAGCCTTGTGTGGTGATCAGGGATGTCAGTATGGTCAGACTGCCTGATGGACATACAATCACAGGGACAATCAATGGCAGCCAGGCCCAGCCCAGATAAGCAGGGAAATAGTCAATGTAGTCGTTTTATTGCTGTCAAAATGTCATTTGGTAGGGTAGTGTTTTAGAATGACCCCTAAAATCTACTCAGATTAGAGTTACCCATTTGAACATTGTCACTATCAGAGAACATAGTATGACTATTTTCAGTCCACTTTTACAATTAGGTGCCAACACTTTTTTTTCTTGGGACAACATATTTGGTTTCAGATGATTTACAGACAGTTCTTCGAAAACCAAATCATCACAAAATCAGAGAGCTAATGAAATAGGACTGAAATTGATTTTACAAGAAGAGCTGGGCTTTAAACATTGTTTACTTTGAGAGGATTAGTTGTAACACTGTTAAAACCCCACCATGATGAAGCTGGTTTTTAACCTGGCTAGACTCTCCCTTTCTGCTTTCAGATTAAGAGCAACACCAGTGGTCATTTAGCACCACCTCATCACCCATGCATTTTGAAGAGTCTAGGGTAACTTTCATTGGTGGCCAAGACATGTATGTTTGTGTGTGTGTGTATGTGTGTGTGATGTCACTGTTCATGAGTAAATGTATTTGTGTGATCAATGACAGAGATGGGTTTAAAAGTATCCATATTGTTGTGTTGCTATTTCAATTTTTTTAGTGGCGTCCCAAGACCTGATGACTTCAAAGCAAGGCAGAGATTTCTGACAGAAAATGCTTGACAAAAAATTGGCATTCCACTTTCAGAAAGTAGAAAGTACAAATAATTATTAGAATAGTTCATTATTTCGAGGAAGATCTTGCTCTGGAAGGTCATAGATGTCATTACTATGGGAGTGCAGATGACAAAAACATGTTACACTTGTGTAAGTTTAATTACATTCTGAAAAATTAAGATGCTACAAAGGGATCTTGGAGCCATATAATAGAATAACCACTTTTGGTTCCACAAAGAACCATGTTTGTTAAAGAGCTGTGAGATTTAAAAAGCCATCACTTGATTTTGAGGTGCTTAACCCATTTAGATGTATTTGCAAAATTGGTTCTTTCTGGAACCAAAAGTGGTTCTTCTATGGTATTGCTAAAAAAAAACTTTTGTAGCACCTTTATTTTTATGAGAATATGTTTAAAATGTCTGTGCTAATTTGACCCTGTGCCCTATAACTACCAGATAAATCCTGAAAAAATAATTGCATTCTTGCATAAAGAATTATTCACATAGGTAATATTGTAATTTAATGAAGTGAAAAAAATGTAATGACACGAATACACATTAAAATTCCATACATCCTTATATTACATATACATCCACCCATTTCCTCATTTCTCCTGAGGAGTTACCCGTTCCAGAGTCTTTTCTTATGACAGTGACAGTGTTTATGAAAGCTGTCCTGTTTGGGAGCTTCAAGCAGTGAATGTATGATTACCAGAGTCATTATGAAGCTTACATCTGTTTGAAGCTCACCAGCTTATTAGTGATTGTGTGTTTATGTTTTTGTTGATTAAGTGCCATGTCATTAATTCTACAAATGACTATGTGCTTTATTGAGGTAGCAACCAGCTCAGAGAAGTAATTTATTCACGCTAACTCATTCCCTCCAGCAGTTTTCGTCTTGCCTGTAAATGTTGCCTTTTGTGCGGTTGAGAACGGAAATATTCTTCTTTCGTTTAGCATTTTCTATCATGTCACACTGGCTGTTAGGGTGCGTGTACACACACACACACTGCTCAGAGACGAAATTCACTCTGACATTGATATTAAGTCTAGAGTGTGTGGCAGTCTAAAGTTTTACAATGGCCAAATTAGAATCAACAACATTTCTTTATTCAAATGGAAAGTGGAGAATTTTTCTGTTTATTTAATAGATTACTCTTTATTTAAATTCTATCTATATAGCACATTATTGCACATTTGTAAGCATTAATTATATAGTTCTTATTATAAGCTTTAATATTTATTAATTTTTTGTGTCAGGAAAATAAGACGATGTAAAATGTTTTATGAAGTTAATAGCAGTGTAAAGAAATAATTGAGCGGATGGCACAGTGGTGCAGCAGGTAGTGTCACAGTCACGCAACTCCAGAGTCCTGGGGTTGTGGGTTCAGTCCCCTCTCCGTCTCTGTCTCTGAGGAATTTGGTGTGTTCTTACCGTGGGCCCAGTGTCTTACCGTGGGTTTCCTCTGAGTGCCCCACTTTCCTCCCACAAACCATAAACACACGTTGATAGATGTATTGGCGACTCACAATTATCCTTAGGTGTGAGTGAATGTGTGAGTGTGTGTTGCCCTGTGAATGACTGGTGCCTCCTCCAGGGTGTGTTCCTACCTTGGGCCCAGTGATAGGCTCCGGACCCACCACGGCCCTGAACTGGTTTTTAACTACATTTATATAAAGTTTATACAAAATTATATCTAATATTTTAATAATGTATTTTACATTATATTTTATAATTAGATTTTTCAATAATTAGAATATTAATAATAAAGAAATAAATCACAACAACAATAATAAAATTGGTAATAAAAATGATTAATGAAATAACACGACACATTCTAGTACTTGCTCTAGAGACTGCGCTAGGTTCTGGGAGCCTGTCCTCACAGTGCATTTGCATGTTCTTCCTGACATTAGCAGAGTGTCACAGGAGGACCACTGAGCACTGAGCATGCTCACACCGTTGACCACTGTCCATGTGTCCTCCTGCTAAGGTGGGGTCATTAGCTCAATGTCTCTGTCCTCCCAGTGGGCCAGCAGCACTCCTCCTTCCCTCGCTGTGTCCTGCAGACCAGCAGCGTAATTGTGTTTGACTGAGAACATTAACCTTCAGAGCACTTTCTCTGCAACGTCAGGGAAACGATTCCTCAAAACGGCTGGGCACCATGTATCTAATCTAATACTCGTGGCGGCTTCAATGTATGAAGGGTTTTTTTTTTTCTGTAGCCGAGGATTTATTCGAAATTCCCTCACATGAGCGTGATGCCCTTCAACTGACTCGCAGCCATAGATTCAGTTTGAATGGATCTGACACCTCCAAATTGAACAAAGCTCTTGGATGCTGGGATTCTCAGGGATTTGGTGTCAGGCCTCAATGTGCATGCATAAAGTGGTTATAGAGTTGAATTACAGTGCACAATCACACTGCTACATCAACTCTCTGACACAAAGCTGTTCAGGTTTCAGGTTTGGAAAGTTGGACACATGTTAATTCTATATTTATAGTCAGGTGACCCAGGGCTATTCATAAAAATCATCATGCTATCAAATTAAATGTTGCTACCAGTAAGGGATATATGTATTAGTAGGTGATGTATCAGTAAAGATGATGATGATAGTGCGATTGTGGGAGAGGGATGAAATTCAGTTATACACTGATTTGGCAGGAGTGGAGTGAAGGAACAGTGCTGTCTCCTCCCTCAACATCCACATCTTAGGTGCCCTTGAACAAGACGGCTAAAAACTCTGCAATTACACAGCCAAACCACTAGGGGTGAATCACAAATACATTCCTCTACCCTTTGTAGTAAACAACGTCTAGGTGGCTTAATATTATTTTTAGAATTTGTAAAGGACACTATTTAGAGAGAAGGGAGCTAGTGCGCAGTTTACATGCAGTGTCCAGACGTATGCACATATGCACGGTAAATCTGGAATGTTCCACAGTTTACCTGGAGGAGCTACATGTGTGAATGTGACCACCTGCAACATTTGTCTTGGACATGTCTTGGACTATATCTTCCTAATGCCCTAGTAAAGACTCCAGGTAAACTCAGAGTCAGTACATGTCTGCCTAAAGCACACCTGTGAGAATGTGCCTGAAGCAGAAAATGTACCGTGGTGCACTGCATGTGTGAAAGGACCACTCCAGGACATCTACTAGACTGATTTGTATGTGTGTGTGTGTGTGTGTGTGTGTGTGTGTGTGTGTGTGTGTGTGTGTGTGTGAAATGGCTGTGCTTGCAGTAGGGTCATAAAATTATATATATATATATATATATATATATATATATATATATATATACATAAATATAAAAATCTTTTTAATGAGGTTCTGTGGATTGTTCTATAATGAAGGCCATATTTGCAAGTAAACCCTTTCCAAGCTATATTACTCAGCCATGCTTTGTCTCTTGTTAATGATCCCTGTGTGATTGGATAGCTGAGGTAATGTCGGTCATGTGTGCATTGATGAGTTATGTCAAAACCACATTATGCAAACCTAGGGTTCGTGGGTTAATGGCTGTCTGTTAAATTAACCTTATTGAGCTTATTGACTTATCCACACACTTTGTCTGAACTAGATAACAGTGCATCCAACAATGAAGTAAGCCATGTGCCTCTTTTATAAAGTGATATGCAACACCATAACACACAGGAAGTTCTGCTTCGATTCTACAGGGGCTCACCATGTGAGTGGCAAGTTTAGGGCTGCTGGACAAGAAAGCTTAGATCTTAATGAAAATTTGGAGGTTTCCAGCGGACCTGGCTTTGGTTGCCCTCACACACAAAACTCCCCTCTCCACACTATTGGATCTGTCAGCGTCCCGTTGATATCGTGGCGGTGGCCATTTGACACCTCCAGCCGCTGCTCCGAGAAGCCGGGCAGTCTGTCCTGTGTGTGATGTGAAGGGGGATCGTCCACTGTGCAATAGGGAGCTGGGCTTGTCACCTGTGTTCCACTGTGCCAGGCTTGAGTGACAGCTGATGGGCTCTATGAGCTGTTGGGAGGTTGGTGGAGGAGGAGAAAGAGGGGGGAAGTAATCTCCGAGCCTCAGTCCTCATAGCCTTGTCTCCCAAAGCCACTCTCAGCAGAGTGTGACAAGACAAGGAGCTGTCTCCATACAAGGCGTCTCTCTCTCCATGGCCCGGGATGATACACGCTTATTTCTGAGCTGCTATGACTGATTTGTCACACAGCAATTGAAATGAATTTTGACAAGCAATATGTATCCTCCATGACACTTGCGCCGGTGTTCTAGCTCCCACACCGCATTGTGGGGAAAAGAGCACTGTCATATCCATCAGAGCTTTATTGCTAATCATTACAAAGTTATACTCCCACATCTCTTTTTCTTTGACCTCTCAGAGGCCACCTGACTTATAGGCACACAACTGTCATGGCTTGATCCTAAGATGTTGCAATAATATAATTATCTTTTTAACAATGCATCTTACTCATCGCAAGTGTAGATTCTAAACTTCTATTTAATCCCATCTTTGTTTGTAAATAGAAGCAGCAATATATTATTAGGATATGAGTTGTTTGAAAAGTTGCTGAAAGACAAAGTTGTAAAAATTACACAGTTATCACACAGTCATTTTTAGTTTAAGTGTCTAATTGGTTGAGAAACAGACTTGAGTTATGTTGTATGTGGGTGGCAGGGTGATGCTGCAGGTAGTGTTTCTCCCACAAAGCTCCAGAGTCCTGGGGCTGTAGGTTCAATTCCAAACTTGGGTCAATCAGGATAAAGATGAATGATTGAATGAATGAATGAACTCATGAAAACATTAATGAATTAATAACCAATTCACTGCTCCTGCTGTTTTCACTTCATGTTTTTTTATGAGGAACTTTTCCTTCACTTGGCAGAGGAAACTTAGAGGTGACTATGGATGGTTGGGTAGAGTTTCTTTTATATTTATTTATTCAATCAACACCGGCACGGAGAGTGATTCTAATAAAAGGGCCAGTGAGCATTATCTTGACATGAAAACAAACTGTAAAGGATCAAAATTACAGAGTTGAACATGAGGAATCAAATTCTGTTGATACAGAAGGGAAATCAAATGCAGTGCAACTCATTATTTACCCAACTATGTAATCAACATGTAACTATATGTATACATATATATATATATATATATATATATATATATATATATATATATATATATATATATATATATATATATATATATATATATATAATGTTGTGATATAGCAGAATGAAAGCATAGGAAGGTTCCCTTACTACAGTTTTTTCTGAAGTCTATTCCACCCTCAGTGTAAGTATCTGTGGTGGATATCAGTAGGCGGACTTGGTCTTGCAAACTAAAACATGCATCACCAATACATATTTCATAACAGGAAATACTAAAATTGAAAATTATTGAGTTTTCTTCTGTGCCTGTCCATAAATCAGGACCTGTGCCTTTTTCCCATAAAAGTAGGAGGAGATGTTTCATTAACATCTTACTAGCTTGGGGTAGCAGTTTGCAAATAGTGAGAGTTGTGTACTTTAGACGCCAAAGCAATCTTACACCAAACACTACCGTAATCGGATGTTATTAATTCTGGAGCTGGGCTTGGGGTGTAATTATCCCTTTAGTTTATTACCTACTTTATGCATAGCGTGGTGCATTGTGGGTTTGTATCCCTTGGCTAATTTATCCTCCTTCCCCGGGTGTTCTTCGGCCTCCTCCATTCTCTTGGCTCCAGTTAATGTGCCAGCGTCGATGGGAATAGCACAATTGCGATGGTCAAAGGTCACAAGGTGTTCATAAATGACTTCTATCCTTCTCAACATGGCCGCCGCAGAGCTGTCATAAGGCCGGCTGTTGCGAGGGTAGGGCTCCAGCTTGGTGGGGGGTCTCAAAGACTGTGAATGTGAGTGCAAAGATTAATTATGGCCTGCTGAAAAGAGCCACACCAGGTGTACTTTCATTAAGGACCTGGGTCCATCTGTCCGGCACTGCTTTGCAACTTTGTTGGTCAGACCCCACAGCCTGGTGAGTCCCGTTCTCCTGATTTTCTATTAGCATATGAATCCTCTTGGGGGCCGCTTGCCTTTTTTCACCTCTGTCGCAATTACGTTTTTTTTATTTCTCTTTCCTTTTTTTTCTGGAGCCAGGTCTTTGTGTCCACAAGGTCATTTGAATCAAATCAATACCGGTTATTGAATGCACACCTCCTCTCTCTTGAAGTGAACATCAGATCAATGGAAACAAATGAAATTAAGCTCCTGCACTGTGCAAAGATAAAGGAAAGGGGAATGATATTGCTGTGATTATTAGTGCGCTGGAACAAAGCTCCCTTTGTCCTCACAGTCAATAGGGCACTTTATTTAAGATATATCAGCCAAAACATTATGACCATCTCCTTGTTTCTATACTCATGGTACAGGAGCACTTTGTTGTAATCTGGACATGTTTAGTTGGTGGATAATACTTAGTCCAGCTCTCACATTTTGGGGATTTTAAAACACGAACAGCACTGCTGTGTCTGATCCATTTGCACCAGCTCAACACTAACTAACATATAACCACCACATCAGTGTCAATGTAGTCCTGAGATGTATCCACAATCCAAATCATACCTGCTCTGTGGTGGTTCTGTGAGTTTGAAAGGGGGCAAATAAAGTATTCAGAGTAACAGATAGAGAGATAGCTGAGTGAATGGACAGAGAGTGCAGGAGATTGTCATAATGTTGTGGCAGATTACTGCTTTGTTCAACCTATTGCAATTTAATATTAATTGTAATTAACCAAAGAAGTGCATTGGATAGAAACCAATGCAACCAACTCTAATAGGTGCCAATGGAACATATGGCATTCATTTGCTGTCCATTTTAATGAAGCATGTCTTTTACTTAATTGGAAACAATGAGGTGACACAATCAGGTGTGCCATCAAGTCAGAGAAGGTTCCCTTTGGCTAATATGGGGATATTATATGCTATAGCCCTCTATCTGAACCCCCACCTCCCAAAAAAAACCTCTTTTGTACAGTGTTGCTAGTTGAAATGAAAGGCCCAGGGGTCCACCCCAGGGGACAGTGCTTCCTCCTGTTTCCTCTTTTTACCATGTGGAACCTGTAGGACCTTATTACACCTGCACAGATGGGTCATATTCTTTAATTCATAAGGGAACACAAACTTTGATCTTGCATGCTGTGTTTAGCATTCCATCCCAGTCTGCTCAGACCAATGGGTCCACTGCCCGAGTCTTCCCAGCCAGAAATGCCTCTGCAGCACCACGATTCTCGGATCAAGAAGAATGGGGGCTGGACTGCTGTCACAAATGCCTTCTCCAATGTGGCATGAGCCCATAAATTTATTTATAATTAATGAAAAGTTCATTTAACCCTTAGATTCTGAGTTATTACTTTCAGTTGGCTGTGCTCTGTGGTAGTAACTATGTAATTATAGCATATTGTGAAATTCAGGTATGTTTATTCATTTACTTTATTTATTAAATTAAGCACATGGTGTTTATTTTTCAGGAGATACACCTGCTATTTACCAGAAAACATTCTGAAAAATATAAGTATACAAAAATAGAATTTAAAAATTGTTAGATTAATATAGAGAAAATAAAACCAGGATATCATCAAAACTAGCAACATCAAATGAAAAGTACCTTCTGATGTTCTTAGAACAATGGGCTCAACATTACGGCAGTGTTTCTATGACTGAAATACAGAAGCAATTCTCTCAAAAAGAGTGGAGGATCCAATGAAAGGAAAATGGTAAAAACAAATATTGATATTTGTTGTCTCATTTAATTTTTTTCTGAGACAGAAACAAATAACTTGTATTTAATAGCTATTTTGATGGGAAATTAACCGAATGAACAGTGTTTTTGATTCTTCACTCTACATCCTGCTTTGACAGGTTTGAGTTTGTATAGTTCATTCATTGTCTGTAACTGCTTATCCTGTTCAGGGTTGTGGTAGGTCCGGAGCCTACCCAGAATCACTGAGGGAACATACCCTCACCCACACACAATCACTCACACACTCACACTGATGGACACTTTTGAGTTGTCAATTCACCTACCAATGTGTGATTTTGGATCATGGGAGGAACCTGGAGTACCGGGAGAAAACCCACGTGGACAGGGGGAGAACACACTGTGAGAACTCCTCACAGACTAGTCACTAGGAGCAGGACTTGAACCTACAACCTCGAGGACCCTGGAGCTGTGTGATAGCGACACTGCTTGCTGCGCCACCATGCTGCCCTAGTTTGTATATTAAGCAGTGAAAAAAATATGGTAAGACATCTCTTCTACTTATGAATATAAACAATATTTTGATGGAAGGTATTGAAAGCACACTTTCAGCAGAATTCATTTGCCTTGTTTAGAAGGGTGCTATAGGAGCTATTCATCTCCAGGATTCCTCACTGCTATTTGCATGGTTTGTATTCTGGATGAGTGGGATATTTGCAGTGGATTGAATGCTGGGATGTGTTGATGACTTTTAATAGCAAGTGATGCAGTGCTCGTAGACATTTTGACTGACAACTCTGCCTTCAAAAACTCAAGATACATTCATCATACATTCACAGAACACACAGATGTGTGCCCTACAGCCAATCATAATTCTATACCCCCAATTTCTGTAGAAGAGGCAAGCATCAGAGCAACACTGTAGAGATGCAGGCTCCTTTCTTAAGTACAGTTTTATTGACTGTTCTTTTGGAAAGAAGTCTTTGCAGCATGAGGTAGGCTTGAAGTAGTCAAACTTTCATAGTTTTGTTGCTAAAAGCCTCTACTCCCAGAAATAAACAGTACTACTGTTTTATATGTCCTGTGGAAAGAGCATAATTTACCTTTTAATTACACAGGTATATTTGCTGTATTTAACAGACTGGGTAAAGAATATAATACAGTGTATTTTCTAAGCAAAACAGAACAGAACTGAAAGTAACATTAAAAAAAATAAAGTTCAACAAATTCTCTACACTTTCATATTTCTTAAATATTTGATTATTATTCTTAAACAAAATAACATTCCCAGGATTTATACAATGTAACATTCTTCCACAGCTATTTATAGTATTTCTATTTTTTCTCAGATTATATTAAAAAAACTTTACAGAAATTGTGCCACCAATGAACAGGAGCTCACTTATTGAGCAAAAACTAAATCATAATTAATCATAAAGCAGATATATTATTAATAAATCATATTGTTATATATCATAATATGGCTAATAAATTAATGAACAAACTTTATTTTTAACACTTTGATGTGTTTTTACCATGTTTTATTGTAAGATTGCAATTCACTTTTTAGGCACCTGGAATTCTGACTTTACCTCTCTTGTTTTGTTCTTTTCTATTTTAAAGTTTTAAAATATACAATTTTCCACTACAATACAATTTTTTTTTTTTGCTTCGAAAAGCATCAGAATGTGATGATATGAGATATAAAATGGAATTAATTGGGTAGGTGAATTCCCCAGACTTTTCCCGTTGACTAGTTGGGCTGCACGTATCAGTTCCACTGTCAGCTGAAGGTTTGAGTGATGTTTTTGACAAGGAGAAGTCCAACTTTTTCTGTATTCCGGCATCTGTGAAGGTTTTGAGTGAGATTTTGGACCTGATCTCTTTCCTCAAGAGATGGTACTATCTCCAAATGGAAATGGAGATGTAAATAAAAGTGCTGTAAAATAACTTTGTCATTGGACAATTAACCCATCTTTGAAACCCTGTGACTATAAGTGGAGTCCTCGCCCCATGTTAATGATAAGCTTTGTGTCCAGTGTTGTATATTGTTAGAACCAGGCAAACAACCTCAACCATATAATCATTTACCAGCTGCTAAGTTGGAGGCACTGGCATTTGTAATACTCTGCACTGGTGCTAACAGTGAAATGACAGCTAATTAAGCGCCGCACATTACAATGAGATTTAATGTAGCCGTGTCGAATTTTCCTCACGTATTGTTTTCTCTGAGAATCATATTATTTTATGTGCACAAGCGCATCCATCATCTAATCCGTGCAGGATTATTTTTTTTGCATATTATGATTTTGTCACTTTCCATTCACCCAATCTTGACATTTGGAGGTCTTAAGTCTTGTCGGAGGAGAGGAATCTGAATTGTGAGATTAACGAGTGCGAAAACAAATCTACATTTAATGAGAGCAAACCATGTTTCTATGTCATTTTCTATCTTTCTGGGTTTTTTTGTGTTTGCTTGTTTGTTTTTTATTTTTTTCCCCAGAGAGGGGGTCTTGAACGCCATACTCCGAATGTTCTTCATTTTATGGTGGGCTTTCAGGAGGCTGGGTCTTGCTTATTTACAATTACGCCCTCATTCTGGTGTCTTTATTGCTGGCACATTTGATAAGGGCTGTGGTAATCAGTTTTTGATGGAAGCTATTTTCCTTGTAATCCGTCTGTCTGTATGCCAGGGCTTTCCCAGATTAGTGGAGGGAGGGCACATCTGAGGCCACCTTCAGTTCACATTAGCGCCGTCACACAAAGAAATTTACCATTCCACATACAGAAGACGCTACATACAGCCATACCATATAAATCTGTACTGTACCCTCACTGTACTCTACTGTATCTTGTCTTATACACATTAATCTGTCTTCATGATACCTGTATGACTGTGACATATTGATATCTATCTATCTATCTATCTATCTATCTAGACACTCATTCTTTTGTCTACCTGCACATTTCCAACCCCAGCCCTTCCATTATTCTCTGTATCTGAGTGTATTGTGTGTGAATTTAGACAGTAATAGATTTTCCGAGTCAGGGCTGAGGCTCCATCCTGATCCAAGTGCCTTCTGTGGTCCACAGTCTGCTGGACTGTGTCCTCCTATAGATTAACCTCTGACCTCCTCTTCAGGTCTAAAGGATCTCAGGCTTTCAGACGAGAGAGAGACAGAGAAGACAAGGACTTTATAAACACAGAGACAGGGAGGTGAATAGCAGAATAAACCCAGGCCATTCGCTCTCTCTTTCTCTCTCTCTCTCTCTCTCTCTCTCTCTCTCTCTCTCTCTCTCTCTCTCTCTCACACACACACACACACACACACACACACACACACACACTCACAAACCGTCTGGATGGGACAGTTTTGCTTAATGTCAGCTTCACCTCCATAGCTTATTGTCGTTTTTGATGATGGCCATAAAGGTATCATGGCTTTGATTTATCACTCGTATGCAGTAAAGATGCCATGGCCACAGCATTGATGCTCTTGCACAGGAATTATGTCACTATGATGTTCTATATTGTTCTTGCTGTTGCTGTGCTTTGTTAGGGTTTCGTGGCAATTGATCTAGACAGCCTCACTGTACTCCATTTCAAAACACAAGATCATATATATGTTCCTCCTTTCTTTTCCATCAAACATTTGTAGCATGGATGTGATTAGAGATGCACTTAGACAGATTCAGTTCAATCTTAAACAGAACCATATGTATATATGTACATACAGTATTATACAAGAGTCTTATACACCTATGATTATTAGTTACAAGTGTTTATCTTAATATATGTGGTGCTTATATAAAATTAAATACAATTACAATTCATTCACAAACATGGTTTTTGTCCCTAGAAAGTAGTGGACATGATGTGAGCTAATGTGATAAACAAAGTTTGTTTCCAGATATTCTCCTTGGTCTCCTTGAATTTGTTAAATCAACTGCACATTTAACTTAATTAAGTATTTATTTACTCATAAAACTAAGTATTACTAAGTAGTACTAAATAATACTGGACTGTTACAAGGCGAGATTAGGAAAAGGTTACACCACTACTAATAAAGTTTTTTTTTTATTATTCTAATATTAGGATCTCACTGCTCAGGTGATTATAATTAAAATAAAAAAACCACGGATAAGTGACATGAAAAACATTGACTATCTCATTACAGTTGAATCTTTGAAGAGAAGGGATATATTGGGCTACAAATCAACAGTCATTTTTTTAAACAGAAAAACTGGTTATGTGTAAGGGTTAAGTTGTGATGGTCACACTCTTGTGGTCAGAACATCTACATAATCTGTCTTTTGTATTTTTGTAGTGGGGTATTTCTGGTGTTCACTGGTTAGCACCTACCAAAATTGGTTCAAGAAAAGAGCTGATAAACCAGCAACATGTTCAAGGCTCATAGAAGCTTGAGGGTAGTGAGGGGTCACCATGGGCTCACAGCCACATACACAGCCAGCTGCAAAAATTCTATGTCCCATGATATGACACACAGACCATATAGATTATACAAACCATTAATTTATTTAGAGTTCATTCAAAACAATCAAGTATATCATTCAAAAAATCTAGGCATCAACTGACGTTCTTTACAAACAAGAAAAGATGAAACACCTTCTGCTTCATTTTCACACAGAGACCCCTCTATGGCAGTAGTGATTAAAGTGGACCAGCAGCAGGTTAATCTCGTACAAACTCCTACATAAGAAAACCTGCAGAAAAGCCAGAGGTCTCAGTGTGTGTCCATGGCTGTGCAGAAGGGTTCGTACAGCCCCGCAGAGCTAGAAGACCCAGGCCTCATTTCACACCTCCTCTTGCTGTGGAGAGTGTGCTTTACTGCGGCAGTCTTGTCACGGCTGTGTCCCCTCGCCACGGGCCTGTTACGCCTCTCAGATTGGTTTGTGTCGCTAAAGCTTCTCGCTGGAATAGCATTTTCCGGCCTTTTCTTCGCACCTGGTGGCTCACTGTTTGGTAATCCAATTTTCACAACTGTGCAAACTACTACTGTCACATTCCATAGGATTCCCAACTTTAAATATAGTAATAGAAACTTGGAGAAAGAGAGAGTCATTCACACTGTTATTGAAGAGAACAGGGCCACAGCTTTCTTCAGAAGAGATGAGAATTAGATTAATAATACATTCAATTTTCCCAAGGAATGAGAAGACAAAATGTAGGATGAATGGAGATCTGTATACAGTGTGATCTAACAGACAATTATAATGACTCTAGATAGTGTGCACCATTCTTTACAGAAGAAGAGGGCAGGGCCACCACTCACTTCTGAAGGGATTAATAAATCTAGACAATGCTATATTACCAATGCACTCAATTTTTCAACCAAATCATTTGTCAAATCAAAAGATGTGGAAAGTTATATTACATAAAATATGTGCGGGTAATACTAAGCAGACTAGGACCAGAGTACACAGACAATGTATATTGTGGCTTTAAGCTTCAGAACAATTTGATTATTTTTTGATTATTTTTTATTTAATTTATTTCACTGATATACTTTAACAATTATAGTAGCTATTTGCAAAAGCGTTTACATTTAACAGTGACTGCTCACTGATTTTATGACATGTCATCATTCAAAATGTAATCGTCGATGTCCAATCATAAATATTAATTAATTCATTCATTCATTCATTGTCTGTAACCCCTTATCCTGTTCAGGGTCGCAGTGGGTCCAGAGCCTACCTGGAATCACTGGGAGCAAGGCAAGAACACACCCTGGATGAGGCGCCATTCCTTCACAGGGCAACACACACTCACACATTCACTTACATACCCACACCTATGGAAACTCTTAAGCAGCAAATCCACCTACCAACATGTGTTTTTGGACCATGGGAGGAAACTGGAACACTGGGAGGAAACCAACGGGGAGGACACCCAGTCAAAAACATCTCCTAAATAGTAACTTTACAGGAGAAGGAAAAACACTTCTTAAAATCTATGTAAATGATTTTATTCAGAGTAATTTTGGAGCATTCAATCACTTATCACACAATGTGAAGGACAGCTGCTGTGTCCAACTGATGCAGCAGACAACAATGGACAAAAATGGAGATAAGATGGAGGGTTGTGGTGGGTCCGGAGCCTACCAGGAATCAATGGGCCAATCAGAAACAAACCATAGACAGGCTGGCTGTCTATCACAGAGCACTAAACCAACCACACCTGTGGACAATTTTACACAGACAATCCATTTACCAACATGTGTTTCTGGACAGTGGGAGGAAGCAGGAGCTCCTGGAGGACACCTACGCAGACACGAGGTGAGGATTGAATTCAGGGCTCTGGAGCTGTGTAGCAGAGACACTACCTGTAGCACCATCCATCCATCCATTATCTGTAACCGCTTATCCAATTCAGGGTCACGGTGAGTCCAGCGCCTACCTGGAATCATTGGGCATAAGTCAGGATTACACCCTGGAGGGGGCGCCAGTTCTTCACAGGGCAACACACACTCACACATTCACTCACACACTCACACCTACGGACACTTTTGAGTCGCCAATCCACCTACCAGCGTGTGTTTTTGGACTGTGGGAGAACACACCAAACTCCTCACAGACAGTCACCCGGAGTGAGAATCGAACCTACAACCTCCAGGTCCCTGGAGCTGTGTGACTGCGACACTACCTGCTGTTCTGTATGTAAATATAAATGTGAAAATGGAAATATATATAAACACTAGGGGGTTATTTTTAAATCACAAATGTTTTGGGTGACTGGAATTTTAAATTGACTGCCTTGATATATTTTTAGAAAGGTTAAATAAGAATTTAGACTGTAGAATTTAAATTGTATTGCTATTTTCATGTTAAAAGTGATGGTAATACAGGCTTTAATATACAATACAGAATGTGTTATATTGTTTCAGCGTTGCTTGTTTCCCAAAGAAAATGAGTAATTTATGTGAAAATCTTGGTATATCTGTATTACTAACACATTCTCATTCTCAACATGTTGGCAGAGAGCCCCCTATCAATGTGGTGTGGGCCCCTAAGTGTCATAAATGGATATGCAATAAAGGCTGAATTAATCCTATTGTTGTAGAATGGCCAACCTTATTTAACTTTGACTTCAGCTTCCACACAATGGCAATGATTTCCACACATTATATATATATATATATATATATATATATATATATATATATATATATATATATACATCATCCCATATACATTTATATACATTATGTACATTTATAATATAACCCCATATATATTTATATATTTGTAATAAATGAAGTAGAAATACAGTCCCACGACAGTCTAAACTATATTGGTTTAAAACAATAGGAGTCTTTCAGCCTAACCAGTACATTCATGCATGATGGTAGGGGGTCCCTATCACATCAATACATGATGCACTGATGCATGATGGCTCTAAACCAAGCTGCTAATTTTGATGGGTTGGGAATGAGAACGTGTTAATATTATAGTATTAACTTGCCCCCTGCAGCAGGAAGGAAGGATGTGGATATATTTATGGTTTGTCTACACAATGCTGTGCACTAATTAATTGTAGTATTGAATGTCAGGGTCAATAAAATTGTCTGCCATGATGGGCAGCTCTAAACACTTTTTTATTTTATTTATTTATTTCTTTTAATTATCAGAATGGTCTGTACCTGTAAATGAAAGCAGAGAACCTCCCTCGTGTAGAAATCAATGTAAGTTGGAGTAACAGAGATGCTAATGACTCCTGGATGATTGTAGAGTTCAGTTATCTATGATTAACCACCTTCAGGCAGAGAGTTAACCTTGGACACCAGGTCTGGATCTTTAAGGCTACCTCGATATTACAGAGACATGAGTGTCCTAAATATATGAGGAGGGTCTAATAAAATGCCCGTTATTTTTCCAGTACAAACTCAGCCTCTTAATAATTGATGATCATTAGTGGAGGGACAATAGAGGGATATATATATATACGGAGCTCATCTTTATTCATTTAAATGGAGGTCATTCTCCCCAGGTGTCTCTCTCTCTCTCTCTTTGGATTATAAATTGCTCTGAGGCTCCTTTTCACTTGAATATTCTCTCTCCTACAATGTGCAGTCTCCATCTGAGAGGCTGAATGAATTTAAATAGGATAAATCATAAATCTGATTAGCGGAATATTCCCTCTGATACGGAAGTGATGTGATCGAGATGAATTGGAAATGAGCAGGAGATAAATTTGACACTTTACCCTTAGCCAAGCGATGACTTCAGTGGAACATTCAATCATCCGTCTTTGAAAAGTTGGGGATTCATTTTTATAGGACCTCTCGCTCAGACGTATTCATGTTTTCAGTTGGAAAAATGTATCTTCTGCCATAATTATAGCTTTCGTTTAGATTGTTCTGCCACCAAACTGATATTATAATCATTAATCAGGGACTAAATTGTTGTTTTCATCAGCAGCATGAACCTAAAGTTGACCTGTACTGAGTCTGCACATCACACCAGAGAGATTAACCCTTTATTGGCATTGAGATTTAACTGTTTACCAGACGTTATCTCTTTACTACGATTATGGATTGGATGTGTGTATGTGCAAGTGTATTCAGGCATGCATTGGCCTATGTGCACTGTATGTCCAAAGCTTTATATACATGGCTTCTAATTACTGAATGCACCTGCACATGTGTTCACAATACATTTTCACTGCAATGTGATGCTCTGGTGTAAGTGCACATGAGTCTACCGAAACTAGACCCAAAGTTCTCACAAAAGAAATTTCACTTGTAAGCCATCTATGATTTATCATTTAATCTCTGGCCTGTTGAAAAAAAAATCAGCCCAAAGTCTTTGGGATCAGAAGCTGAGCCACTCTTTGTTGTGTGTGTATTCTTTTAATATAACAATGTAACTCGTCCAGCAGTTAACTCTTTCACTGTTAATCCGATCATAATAGTATTTATGAGGTCCTGCTGATTTACTTGTGGAAAATCAAGTGGTTTTTATATTGAATGAAATTAGATTTATTTACATTTCACTAAATTCATACAATCATTCATTTTCAATAAATCTTGAGCATACCCCAAATCATCACACACTCCTAGTCACTCATACACTAACAACTATGGAGAGTTTCACCCAGCCAATCCAGAGCATCCAGAGGAAACCGCAGCACCTGGAGGGACCCCATGCAGACACAGGGTGAACATATTAAACTCCTCATAGACAGTGACCTGAAACTGTGTGGCAGCTACACTGCTTGCAGTGCCATGATGCTGTCCTATATTTTATAAAAATGTTACATTTCAAACCTTTTACAGGCTTATTCTTCTGTGTTTAGTTGCAAAGCATCTCATGGAAAGAGCTTGTAATCCACTCACTCATAAATTTCGCGTAAAATTCTCCACAATGTGATGTCACTCACTAATGTTTAAGAATGGCTCCACAAGGGGGTGTTTTTCACTGCTTCAGGCAGGGAGTAACCTAACTGAAGCCATCCCTATGTATTTATATTCTCAGTTACACTGCGATTTCCCAAAATCTTCAAATATGTCACACATTTTAAGTGCTACACCAACTATAACATTTTTAACACCAATGCTACATGCTGAAAATGGTTACAAACAGGCCTATGGTCTGTGAGTATGTGTTTGTGTACAAGCATTTTATAAGTGCATTTTACGATTTATATGCATATGTATGTGCATGCTTGTGCATGCGTGTGTTGGTGATTATGCATGTGTATGCATATTTGAATGTGTGTATGTGTGTGTGTGTGTGTGTGTGTGCACCAAAATAAGCCCTAAAGGCCAAACCCATTAGGCATATAAAGGCACTGACGTGGAGAGCATCTCCATGTTTCTAATGTCCAATTACCTCCCATTGCTTTGCATGCTATGGAGCACGGCATGCTAATGGTGCTCATACACACACGGCTGTTTACGCCCCTCTCTGCCTCGCTATGATTCAGTGGACCTCATCATCATCATTAGAGCACTAATAACCCATATACAGCACCGGAGAGGAGATAATAGATAAGCTTTGAGGTGCGCATGACCACGAGGAGCTCACGCTAGCATACCACGCAGCCCTTAATGTGTTATGCATGGCTGCAAGTGGTCCAGATTTGCCCGTGGCTCTTTGTGATATTTAAATGACATCATTAAGCCCAACAGCAACACCACTGGCAACAGTGCAACAGTCAAATACACATACAGCACTGTGTAAAAGCCAGGAACCACCCTTGGTTTACTTATTTCTAGTCAAAACAGTCATCAAGTATATGTATATTTTTCCGTGCTAGGGGAAAAAAACAGGAAAAAATATTACCACAAAATATGTTTCCTCAGCGAACTAGTTAGTGCCAACTCTTTACCTTTATTTAAGTTTTCATCATTCTGCAAAATCTTTTGAACTATTTTCTAGAAGCTGGTTTTATTTCCTGCTTCAGAAATGAATTCCAAAACACAATTCAGTGATGCTGGCTTCTAGGTTCTAGTGTTGGTCTAGATTTTATCTTTGTTTGATTAGAGCACTTATTTGGATATAGATACAAATTATTGAAAGTGGAATTCTTGCCATTTGTGCTTTATATAAGACTTCAGCTGTTCAACAGTCCGTGACTTTGAGGCATATTGAGGCCTGGCATTGTTTTGCTGAAATAACCATGAACTTCCCAGAGAAAAGGTATTACCTTGATGGCAGCATAAACAAAAATATGGCAGATATAAAAGCAAAATATATGCCTCAGCATCCGTGGTAACTTCATACATAAGGAAATCACCAATGCTGCAAGCACTGATACACCTCCACTCTTACAGATGTTGGCTTTTGTAACTTTTACTGTTAACAGTCGCGGTGATCCCTTTCATCGTTCGCGGAGAGAACATGTAGTCTTGCACTGAGAAATGTTCTTTTTGAACTGTATGGGGACATCTGCGATTGTGGAGAAATGCTATTCTCTGGTTTTGTTCTTTTTAGGGGGTCAATCTTCACTAGTAGAATCCACCCAGAACTCCAGCCCAAACCCTTCTGAGTTCCCCTGAGATCAGGCGTGGTCCTCACTTCGCAAAACAACTGTCTCATAAGCTCTCTCACAAACAGGTGAGCCATGACCCCACTTTGCTTAAAAAACTCAGTTTTTAAAATTTTAAACTTAAATTTTTATATATATTTTATTCTTATTTTGCTTCTGTTTCATCTGTTTTGTAATATATTGCAGCAGATATTAAATTATATAAATACTTTCTTTGTGCTTCTGTCATATATATGCACATACTTCTTTGGTGTAAACTGAATTCAGGAAAACAAAGCAAAATGAAACAGACATATTCCATTTAAAACATACTAATAACAAACAAGCAATCTGCAGATGCTTCATGCTAGCACCGGAACAGTCCTTTAATAAACACACACACACACACACACACACACGTGTTTACCACATAGAAATACACACACATTTTTCCCCCCTAGCCATGGTCAGCTCAGCCAGAAAGAGGATAGGAGATGTTATCATGCCTAAAGCAATCTGTGATACAGTCATATGTCACAAATAGGTGTCAACTCTTATTACAGTGCGACAGGCGAAGGGAGAATGAGGAAGCTCACTTATCAGACAGGACATTGCTGAGACATCTTCCCTCTCTTGCAGACAGCTCCATTTGGCCAGATTATGTCAGATTTCTCTGCCTTATTTATATATTTATTGTTTTATTAGAATTACTAGCCTTGCACATAAGGTATCCCCATAGTCACTACTTCCTGGCATGGGTTAGTCTCCACAGAAACACATATGATTAAAAGGCATGCTCTAAAGTAGCTGCACATGCACCATGCTCAAAGCCAAGTGTTAGATTGAAAACCCCTCACAGAACTGGGCTGAGTTGCAGTGGGGTTGTGTTCTCTGGAGTGATGGTGATTATTCACCTTTCTGACGAGTTGGCGTGGCATTTGCGATCCAGAACTAATCATCCAACCTCAGCACTTGACCTCACTAACACTCAAAATCTCACCATAATGTTCCAGCATCGATTGTCAAAGCGATCGATTGTCAGACGTATCGGAGCATATGGGTTCAGACTCCCTAGTGTTAAACTACATTTTAAAAGAAATGCAGGATCAGCTGGTGTCCACACAGTGTATGTAATTTTTCACCATTGTTTATTAAACATGATTCTTCAGCATATGAGCATATGAGAAAGCCCAGAGTGATGCTTCATTTTCCTACTCAGCACGATACAGCCAAGTTAATTTCCAAAATCCTTTCCATCAGAATTTCCTGAGTCTTTGTCCTCATCTTATTTTGGCCACTCAGCCGGGAGATGCAGCCAAAATGAGGAGCGACGGAGCGGCCGTTTTCCCGCTCCAGTGGAGATTTGCGTGGCCCCTCAGACGAATGGGATATTTCAATTATGGCGCTCCGACAAAAGTGAATAATTTCCAGTGCCACAAAAGAGCAGTAATTCAAATCTAATTGCTGCGCTTGCATGCACGAATCGAGAGCAGGGAACATCAGGAGGGAACAATAAAGCTTTTCAGATTTGATCGGAAATGGAATGTGCTGCAGAGTGACGCCCTGCAGGTCCTCTTTCTCAGCACGAGAACCTGCAGGGGGACGTGGAGAGAGAAAAGGGGGAAAACATAACAAAGGCCTGCGGTTTGACTGGTGAAGCCCTGCTTGCAGACGTTACTCCAAACCTGATTATCTCAGTCAATGGCGTCATGTCATGTCTTTTAATGTGGCGCTGTCTTCACACATGCTGATTTAGGGCTGTGTTTAGTAGCTGAAAGGGTGCACTCATTTCACAGTGTGATACCTCACTTTCATTCACAGGGGAGTGTTTCTAGGTTTGAAACTGCAGTACAATTTTTCATCCACCTTTTGTGAAATCCAACACATTTTGGTTGTAATTTGTCCTCTTTTCTGCAGTTACAGCGTCTACAGCCTTGTATTAAGATGTTGGATGACTAATTCTGGATCAGAAACAACTCCAAATCATCTCAAAATTACTGATTGGACATCCATAGAATCCAGACCCCATGCACAGCAGTTCCACTGCTCCACAGCAGTGGAGCCTACTTTTGTTAGCCTACTTTTTTATCTGTAAGGTTTAAACCTCTCTATTCTTTATATGGCCATTGGTGGGTTGACTTTAGGCAGGTGTGCTCATATAGTTTTCCATTCCCCTGTTGGTCAATGTTATTCTATGGAGATTACATACAATGTATGTCCAAAATTGAACATTAAGAACATCTTTAGGTAGATGACTTCACTAATTAAATCATACAAAAATAACCAACATGTCGTAACATTAAAATGATGTTTCTACACTCCCTGTCCATTTAACAAGCTCCATTGACCATACAGTGCACTTTGTAGATTTACAATTACAGGCTGTTGCTCTGCATACTTTGTTAGTCTACTTTTGAATTCGGCTGTTGGACCATTCTCAGTGCTGAAGTTACACTGACATGTAGCTGGCATGTTAGTGTGTTCTGCTCATATGGATTGATCCATTAGTGTCCACAGTCTATTTTCAGTGGTTTTCCTCAGTCCTCTTTAAGTGGGCTACCATCCGATTATTCTCCTTCTCTCAGAACATTCTCCCTCCTATTAAAGAACTTGGTAAAGTAGCCAATCACACCAGACCTGCAGCAATTAGGCTGGCAAACAGCGCTAATGTGATCATGTGTGGCATCTGACACAAACTCATTGGGCCTTTCATCATGCCAATATGGGATATTGTAACTGAATCAATCCCTTGTATATGCAAACACGATCAATATTCACACGTAGGAGCGCGCTTTAATTTGTCCCGGGAGTGTGTACCTATTGACTTCACCCATTCAATTCTGCAGATGAACAGCACCATTCTGCCTTCCATTGTCTCTCTCATTCTCCTTTTGCTAAATTAAGGAGGTTTTCTCATGGTCTAACTCTCGGCGAGGCAGCAGATGGATGGAACATGTTACCGTCCAAGCCCCAATGCCTGCTCCGACTATGCATGTATCCACGGACATGATGCGGATAAAAAAGATATTCTGCCATTCCTCCAATTCCCAACAGAGTGCTTTCTTTCTTATTCCTTCTCTCTCACCGTTCACTCTAACCCCCAGCCCCCTCTCCCTCTTTTCCTCTTCAACAACTTTGTTATCTTTTTTTCCTCCCCTCACCCCCCCAACCCCACTCCTTTTTTCTCAAGCTTTTCTCCTCCACCATCTGTCGATTTATCTTGCCCGTGCTGGCTCCTGTGTGCTCGGGCTCTGGAGAGATGGGAAATCGCGGAGTGAAGACGTGCCAGCGATCAATCTTCTCTCCTCCGCCGTGGGCCTCCAGCATCAACACCCTTATCCAGACTGAAAAGTCATTTCACCCCTCCGCGCTCACCACTGTCTGCCTCTCACACCTATGCCCCATACTTTTCGTCCCCCCTTTATTTTGGAAAGCCCCCTACATTAAAAAAAAAACAAAAACAAATGGCAGTGGGTGTGATGACAGTAAATGTAATGCTTAGAAACATAACAAAGAATCATGCTTAGAATCATGCAGCAGATGCACAGTATGGTCAGAAATCTGTAAAGGTCCACTTGCAAAATGTTTCTTGGAAATGAAATGCATCAAAGGGGAGTTTGGTTCCTTGTGCTGCAGGAACATCCTCTACTTTTACTCTAAGTAAAATGTTTACTCTAAATATTAAACATTGCTGAAATGATTTGATTGCATTGAGCCATTCAAGCTGTAATGACAGTAAGTAGCAATGTTCTGGATCAGTTCTGGATCCTGATTTCAGAGCTGGGAGCTTTATGTAGCCTGCTACTGAGCATGGTCATTTAAATGTGAATATCTGTACATTCATTCATTCATTGTCTGTAACCGCTTATCCAGTTCAGGGTCATGGTGGGTCCAGAGCCTACACGGAATCACTGGCGCAGGGCAGGAACACACCCTGGAGGCCAATCCACCTACCAATGTATGTTTTTGGACTGTGGGAGGAAACCAGAGCACCCGGAGGAAACCCACGTGGACACGGGGAGAACACACCAAACTCCTCACAGACACTCATCCGGGGCGAGACTTGAACCCACAACCTCCAGGTACCTGGAGCTGTGTGACTGTGACACTACCTGCTGCACCAACGTGCTGCATTATTTGTACATATTTGAGTAAAATTTAAAAGTACTTTTTTTCTTCATTTTTATTATTTTCTACATTGTAGATCAATATTGAACACATCAAAAATATAAAGGAACACATGGAATTATCTAGTATACATCATCATCATCTTTTTAGCTAAATCCATTTCAGGCAACAAACAATAGAGAAAATAATAATAATAATAATAAAAAAACAAATAAACAAATAACAAATAAATAAACAATTTAAAGTAGAGGAAACACTTCATTACATCAGGGGTGAGAACACTTTTGGAGGAATTGTGTAGCAGTTATGGACAAGGTGTATGTGTTCTAAAGGGCTTTGGCACCAAATCTAGAAGCCAGCAGTCAGGATATTATAAAACAAGAAAAAACAAACAAACAAACAAACAAATGAGTTCAGTGCACCACATAGCCCTATTCAGAAGTTCTGCGAAACAAAACTGCTGTGTCTGTGTTTGTAGGATGCTGAAGTGAAAAACCATGGGCAAAAGCATGCCATTTTGATTTTGTGCTGTTTCCTATGCCAGGTGCAGACTTTAGACTTTACCCCACGTCCTCATGTGAGTGTCTCCAATCACAGCAGTGGATTTGTGTTTTTGAGAGGGTGCAAACACAAGGTCAAATGTAACAAAACACGAGGGTAAAGCAATGCGTACTGATTAAATACAGAGGAAAAATGGCTAAAATCCAGAGCTTCTGCTGCTTGCTCCTTACACCAGGGATCTTGCACAGAACTGAGCTGTGGCTCATTGTCATTTAAAGGAACAGGTGCTGAAACTGGTCGTTCTGAAGAGGGCTGATTAGACTGGGGAAGAATGGTTTTGTTTTGATCCTTGGGGTATTTTGCAGACATTTCACTAAGAGCCCAGAACTGTGTTGAATTGTGGAAAAAATTATAATATGTTTATAATATTGGAAAACCAATCAAATGTTTTTCCACTCAGCTATTTTGTAAAGGGTGTATCATGTACTGCCTTCTCATTGCCATTCTCAGACTTTGCCTAGCCTTAAGGTTAGCATTTTTATTATCATCATCCTTTGATTCCCAGGCTCATATCTCTACCAGTGGCCTAGTGAATACTCCTCCAGCACAGGCTGCGAAAGCAATCTATATCAGACAAGGTGTTTTCTTTTTTTTTTTTTTTTAGCAGTATCTTGGAAATCTTTAAATGGAATTAGATGTTGCATCCCACAAGATAAAGTCAAGTGCTAGTGGTGAATGTTTAAGGCAGCTCTCCTTGCGGTGGGCAGTGGAGGAAGATCAGTGAGAGTGGGGTTTAACCTATCCTGTCAGGGTAAATTAATTAGGTAATTATGAGCTCAGGTGGAATTAGATTCGGACACCTTTAGCGCCGCCGGGTTGCCCCCTGTTCTGTGCAATGGTGGTGTGAGGGCAGAACAAGGCTGATGGGCTATTAGAGTGTTTCACATGGCTCATGCTAAAACCAGCCACACAGGGACATTTCCAATGGGGCTTTAGAAATGACTGGGTTCAGCTCCATTACTCAGTTAAAAATATCATTCATTAGAATTCACCTTCTGTATGAATCAGCATTGTACAGAAGCCCTGAAAAGTCAAGTATGTTTCCAATCAACATTGTACTTTATTTAATTATTTTGTTTTTAGCTTATGTAATATGCCTAAAACTGCTGGACAAATATGTCATCATTAATTAGAATACTACCCGATCAGCCATCAAAATCCTAACATGAGAGAAATGGGCAGAATATGTTTAGAGGAGTCATGCCTAAATTTTATGATAAAACACATTCACCAACTTGGACCAATGTGTCAGTGTCATACCCATACTGCTTTCTAAAAATAATGTAGGGATAGGGTCAGGGTGATGCCTAGTGTAAAGGTTAGTGTTAGAGTTAGGGTAAAGGGCTAAATGCTTGCTTAAAAAAAAAACCTTCATGATCAATAAATCATATAAAATCAAAGGTAGCATGTGCAAAAGTAAGATCTCCAACAATGAGTACATACAGATTTCATAAGAGCACATAATTTGTCACATTTCTTGTTATGAGTTATAGTTATTTTACATTAATAAGTAAACACCAATCCACTGGTGGCACTGTTAAATACTCTCTAATTGTCTGTTAAATACCTGAAGAAAAATGACAGAAACAGTGCTGTAAATTGTTGTGGGAGCACATTACATAGAAAAATTCTAACTTTCTAACCTTCTTACCTTTTAGAGCTTAAACATATTAAGGCTAGTATCAGCATTAGGTCCAGGGCTAGGAACAGGGTTATGGTTTAGAAGGAGAGTTATAACTGATTTATGATCCTGGTCAGGCATCAGAAATTGATGTGTACAGCCACAAAGACTAAACTATATTTAGCACACGTTTTACAAACCCTGAGAATGTTCTTTTCTTCAATATTTACAAATGTTAGTTTAAATGTAAAATTGGACATTATGTTGTTGTTGTCATTTCAACTTTAAATGTTAACACAGTATAGCTATGTTCAAAAAATGTAGAAAAATGACAATAATAAAATAAATCAATAAATAATTGTGCTGATGTATATTGTACCTGTTCAAAATGCCTGTTACAGTTTTTGGTTCCTTTTTATTCCTCTATCCTCAAACACTCTAAATGCTGCTGCATGTTTTTCCAGACCTTCAAAAATCTGTCTAGTAATTTGTGGTTGTACAGCTTTGCTGCATCTACACCACCATTGTTTTCTACAACATCAATACATCAGAAACTGGAAACCACAATATGCCTCACTGAATAATTTCTAGCAAGGAATGATTGAATTCGATCAGTGAACTTGAACGAGAGGATGATCATTTGCAATTTGCTTGGCCTATTTTGCCATGACAGATGTTTTGAAATGTTTTCATATGATGCCTAATAAATATGTAACAATAACTGCATTTTGTAATTTGAATACACAGCAAATTCCTCAGTGTTAAATCAACACTTTTAGTGTTAACTTAACACTGAAAGTGTTACATTATTACACTAACAGTGTTAATCTAACACTAGTAGTGTTTATTTAACACTGATGAATTTGCTGTGTAGATGCATATATAATAATGTGCAATTGTAATAGTAATAGAGGATATAATTGTAATGGTGTTTGTAATTGCAATGGAGTGTAATTATTTGCAATGGAGTGACTCTAATGGAGTCAGAATTTATAATGAAGTGTGTAATTGTAATTAAGTGTGAACTGTATTGGAATGTGTTATTGTAATGGAATGTGTAATTGCTGTTCATGAATGGTCCGTAAATGCTTGTAATTACATAAATGGACCATGGACATTACCACTAATGAACTGAGTGGACCACAGCGTTCAGATCTACAGAGTTAGCAAAATTCTACAGAAATGTTAAAAAAAATTAGCAGTAATGCCCTTTAAAATGTTTCAAAATTACTATGTGTGAGGAAAACATTCACAAACACTATCATGACTGACTAACCACATGTCAAATTAAAACATTAAAAAGATATTCACTACATATTCAAATCAAGTCTACAGTAGACAGAGGCAAAAAGATGGGAGATCTTTCTATTACAACAATTAAGCATATTATTTGAAATCATTTACTGATTATAGCTAAAACGTCCACAAAGAAAAGGTTGGTTCTTTATTTTCACAACTCTTGCATGCAGTACTTACATGCATAGCAATTTATAGTCCATCTAGTATCATATGAAAGTACATACGTGTGAGTTGACCGTGCTCCTTTTACTCCGAAAACTTCCCACCTTTCTTGCATGCAATCCCTCTGGTGGCCATCTTGGTGCCTGAGGTTGGATTAATTCCAGCGACATCTAATTACATCTGAAATGACAAAAAACAGCCTGAAGTGAGTGTGTTTAATAAACATTTAAATAAGATTCAACAAAACATAATTTTAAAACGTTTAAAAATGCTCATAGTTTAAAATGCCCGCTTCTCATATCACAACTCACATCTGCAAATCATCTGTTTAATTGTTTAATTTAAAAAAACAAACAAACAAAAAAAAACAGATGAGATCTCCAGGGTATTAGAGCCACAGAACCAAAGAACGAGTGGTTTGACCAATTTTTTAACAAGCTATCTATATCCATTTCATACAACACTATTTATCATTCACACATTTATGTCTATAGAAATGTTTGTATTGCTATATAAATGCTTTTTATGTTTAAACAAGCTGCTAGAATGTCATTTCAGTACAGTGAAGTCTTCAATTTTGAATTTGTTATGAAAAGACACCTGTCCTGATGTAACAGGAATTTATATCACTATGGCACATTAAACATGATGTTATCCCTAACTTCAGTATATTTGAAAGAAATAAATGAATCAATTAATCAATTAATGGATGAATAAGTAAATAAATAAAAACTACTGAAATGGCACTCAAATGGCTTGTTCACACAAAAAAACTGATCACAAAATGAACTGACAAGAATACATTTTAACAGTTTTACGTTTAAAAGTTTTTAAATGTGACTAAACCCGAACACTTTTTATTGACCAGATGTAATATATTCTTGATAAAGAGCAAGGTATTGCTGAGAAACAGGCTTTGATGTAGAGATACTAACCTCATCTGAGCAAACCAGTTGTTCTCTGGAGTTGTTGCTTTAAAAGTCTGGAGAATTTGCCTGTTTTGGTTAAGGGTTCAGCTGATGCTAATTAAGTATTTATGTGTTTTACTTTCAATTACTCAATGATTAAAGATTGTTTTGCTGTAAACTTAAACAGAGTCTGCTCCATACTGATCCAGCTAAAAAATACATGTGTGCATGTTATGTAGCTCTCACATCAAGAGAATGAAATTTTATTCAAATGTACATATACACATTTGCCTAAGACAAATTTGTAGAGGACCTGTCTGTTTCAATTTAATTAATATTTGACTCAAGGTGCAGGATGAAGGTATTCTTTCTTTACTGTTTAAAAGTCTCATATACGCATTACATCCTATTTTAATCACAAAAACAATTCTGTTCCTTACTGTTATATAACTTTAGCTTAGATTCTATTACACAATAAATCCTCATTTCACCTTCTCCACTCACAACTCTACAGTCACTCACTCAGTTGCATTTAATACATACTCATATTATAAAATGACAACATGAGAAGGTATTTCCAGGCTGTTTGTTGTTATTCTTATACTTTACTCAAAGTCCTACCACCTAATTTAGTGTTAATCTTCCCCAAATCTATTCATTTGAAATGAAATCCGCTATCACACGCTTTAACACACTTGTTAAATGCATATAGGTGTGCTGATAGTATAAAATCTCATTCTTTAAACTTTAAACACATCACACTCCCCTCCCACTCCCCTCAGCGCTGCTGGTGTCTGCCGCTAACGTCTAGGGAACTATTTGAGAGCTCTCTGATCCACCATTGCTGTAAAAAAAACTGGTCCATTTGAGTCAACAGAGTTGACGCAACTCTCTCTCTATACGGCTCCTCTCTACACTTGACATCAGAAGCAAATCCATAACAGAATGACTAATTATATCCCATGTTTCTGACTTAGGCACCTCACAAAGAAACTGACTGGGAGGTCTTGTTTCACATTGTGTGGGTTGGTGGGATCCAGATACCCACATTAATGCACACAAACATTGAAGACATGCACACGTAATGTCTTACAAACTAACTATAGTTAATCTGTGCACTAAAGAATGTGCATTGTTTAAATGTGAATTAGAGCTCGTATTAGTTCTGGCCTTTTACAGGTTGGTGGAGTGTCCAGTTTTGACAGTGTCCAAAATTAAAAATTTTTAATCCATTACTCACCCAGACCTCGGTCATTCTAAATGTCGGAGTGGTTGAGGTGAGGGCATTCTTCAGCGAGCTCTGTCTCAGCTGTAGGGCTCCTCACAGTCAAGTCATGTCCTGTTGATACAGGAATAAATATCAATAGATGTGTGATACTGTCCATGCCCAGGCTTTGAAAGAGAGGCATTGTGTGCCTTAGAGCAGCGATCCACGAGGGATTTACCACAGAGAAACTGTACTATGAGCCCAAACCTGGACTAGGAAGCTCACACACTCATAACAGTGTGCAGTTTTGTACAGTCACAGGTTAGTGTCTTGTGGAATGGCTTCAACTTCTGCTTCATCTGACTCTTTCCCTGCTTTCACACCAATAACACCATCAGTTTCACTGGATAATTATTTTCAATATTGCTATTAATTGTAGGAACAAATACGCAGACAAGCAGTTCCTGATTTAACCACAGCTAGAAGTCAGAGGTTCTGTAAACACTGTACCATCAATTGTTTGCTCACCCAGAGTCAGCATTGCCACTTCTTCAAGAAGGAGAGTGCCCAGAGACTCTCAGACCACGTCAGTCTCAGCTCCAGACCACGTCATGTGAAGACTCTCCTCCTCTACGTTTACATGAATAAATATCAACATCTGTCCATCAGTTTCCATCATTATTCTGCTGTGCGTTTTAAGTTTGTCTACACACCCAGAGGCTGGGCAGGGTCTTGGAACTGAAGATGATCCTCAGCAGGGTCTTTATAGAGGAGCACCTTTCACCTTCAGGTGGAGCACCTTCCACCTTCAGCCCCTGTCCTGTTGATACAGGAATAAACATCGACAAATGGGTGATATTGTCCATGACCAGGTTTGAAACAAAAGACCTTATTTGACTTATGATGCTTTTTCTTCAGCCACCTTTGTCACTTAAGCCATCCCTGTTTGTACACCAAAAACCACCATCAGTTTTACAGGATTTATTATCACTTTTATTATTAGCAGGAAAAAGAATATGAAGTATGAAGATGCTGAGGAGGTGTTCGTGATTTAACCTGAGCCAGATATTAGTCATTTACTCACCCAGAGTCAGCACTGCCACTTCCTGAATGACAGCATCCAGGAACTCTTGGACAGCATCTGCATCAGCTCCACAGGGAGCTGTTTCAAGAGTCTCTTCCTCTGCTTTAATATGAATACATATCAACAGATGTCCAGCAGTGTCATCATTCTAGTGTGTGTTTTCAATTCATCTACTCCCTCAGATGTTGGGTATAGTCTGTGTTATGGTGTCGATGAACTGAAGATGTTCCTCAGCAGGGTCTTTATAGAGGAGCACCTTCATCTCCTGTCCTGTTGATACACACTATGAAAAATTGCTGTAGTTTCTACAGTATTTTATTTTTTACAATAATGTACTGTTTTCTGTATTTTGCAGTGCATTATGGGTGCACAAAGAAATACAGTAATTAGCAGCAGTTTTCCATAAGCATAATTACAGGATGGGGTGTGCTCACAGTAATTTGCCAAGGTTTACAGTAAAGCACTGTGAACTATGTGTTTGCCCAGGAAGACGGGACAACAATGACCTTGGAAACAGCATTATAACAGTATAAAATAATAATAAATTCCAGACGTTTGTATATTATACAGATTATATCCGGCAAACAAGCATGAAAAAAGCATAACCAAAAGATTAGAAACTGACACCTTTTTGGCAGATTAAAATTATTGCAAACAAGTTAATCCAAAGCGAATCCTGAACGTAAGCTTACACTTCACCATAAACTTAACCCTAACACTGAACTTAACCAATGACTTAACTATAAACTCTAAAAAGTTAGAAAACCAGTGTTATTCTCTTGTATCACTGTTGCTAAAAGGAAAACTCACTAATTTTGGTTTAACAGCACTACATAGTAGGTATGGTAAAGCTGTGAAATGTTCTTGTTTTATGTTAAATTTACAAAGCAACATGATTCTTTAAACAGCAATTATTGTTTGGAGTTTATTTTTATATCAACAGCAAATATTTAGCTTTGTTTCCTTGTGAGGGACCTGCCATCTTCTGTTAAGGGAGAAACCCAATTGGCTCTCTTCTCACTTTGCTTGTACCCTATTTTCTAATGGGAATTGAGTAGCTGACTTAGCTAGCGAGTGCTTTTGTAGCTAGATAATGCAGAACAACGTTTGAGGTTTAGCCACAGAAAATACTGGACTCTGTGTGTATGTTTTTAACCGCTGTGGGGTAAGGTTTGCGTACATATTTTTATTAATTGCAAGAACACACTAATACAAGAAAATACATATTATTAATATTAATTATATTAAATTAAATGTGTGTAATATATATATATTAATGACATTAAATTGTTTTATTTATTAGAATGTTTAATTTTACTACAAATGTAATAGTTTCAAATATTCATATATAAAGAAGTGACAAAATAAATTAGTAAACATTTGCTTATTTTGTAAACAACAGTAATTTACCAAGATTCTGAAATAAAGCATAAAAATCTACCACACAACCAAAGTGCAGAAAAAGTAGTGTGTGCATATAACAGTAAAAGAAAACAATTACTCAAAAAGTAACCTAAAAGCTTCACAGTAAATAACAAACAAACACAGAATAGTTGTTGTGTTGAGTCATTATGCAAACGTCAGAATATCACGATTATCATGGAATTGATTTTTTTGTTTTATTGTTTTAAAAAATATTATCACAAACGATACGATAAGCCCTACCGTGCGCCACTGAAAACACTTGCTGACACATTTTACAATTTGCCTTGTAATCATCTTCACTGACACTGTCCAGCCATGGATGTGCCTATTCCCACTCACATCTGTACTTTTGCAAGTGTTTTTGCTTTTGAAGATGTGTTGGAGTATAGTGTGTAGTGGACATTTTTAAAAGGTGCGGGTTTTGTGAGCAGCGCCGGTGTGTGGTGTCTGTCTCTAGGCAGCTGTGACAGCGCCACACACAGGTAGCCAGGCACAGATTCACAGAGGAGCAGAGCCGGGGGAGGGGGGCTTTTGATCATTATTGTTAGATTCAATGTTGATGTGCGTGTGACCGACATGTGTATTGGACATTTATGGAAATATGGAACAAAACACGTCCCGTATTGGTTCAATACAGGATGCAACATTTTATTGCCAAGTGAAGGACAATTCTGCATTTTACAGGACGGGTGGCACCCCTACCTGGCATGCAAGTGTTAAAACGTAATCTTAAATCTGAACATAACACTTCACCTAAACCTGAACCCCTTAACCTACCACTAACCTTAAACTCAGCCATTAGCACTACATGCTCCAAAAGATTAGGAAGGGTACCGCTTTGAGCGGACTAAATTGACTACACCTAAATGAATTCAAAGCCGAATCCTGAAAACAAATACTGACATGACTGGCATTTGGACTTCCGTTTGCGTTCCTCTCTCTTTATACAGCTCTGATGTAGACTGATGAGAGTCCTGCCCCGTCGTCTGAGTCTCTCCAATCACAGTACTCTGTGTTCAGACAGGGGGAGAATGCTGCTGTGAGGCTTGTGGTGTTTTAACCAAAGCAGGTCACAGACATTTCTTTAAAAACTGTATTCCCTTGTGGAGAAAGGGGAACATGGCCCTTATGTGTCTGAGAGCAATGAGAGCACCTGAAAAGGATCCAGGGTTCATTTTTGGAGCTCCACCCACTGTCAGTTTGTACCATTTCATCAAAATAAGCAAATCCAGAGCTCCAGGGAGGACCTTAACATGTGGATACCACTGATTTAACTTCTGTGTAAAATGATCAACACTGTAAACCTGAAGGAGAACTATGAATCCTCTCATTTTGTCTGACAGGTTAAAAGGACAAAGTGGACCATGGTCCAACCCCTGACCATCCTAATAATAAAAGGACCCAGAGAGGCACCGGGGGGAAAGGGAGAAAAATGAATTATAAGGAGAACCTTGAGGATCAGAAGAGTGAACACGAGAACACCAGAGGCCCAGCTGACACCAACAAGGAGTACAGCGAGACACCAGCCCCATAAGTTGAGAAAGGAGTGAGACCACCTGCCACAGGCCCTCAACAGCAGTGGAGGGCTGAGCACCAGGGAGACAGAGCAGACAGGAAAAGAGGACAGTGATGTATGGAGAATTGGCTTATCAGAGGACCCAGTGCTGCAGGTCATGGGGAGCATGGTCCCAGCTGCAGAGATTACAGCTTCAGAACCTATTGAAGAATCCAGAAGCACCCTCCTCTGAACCATCCAAGGCAAGACAGTGAGATAGGACATGGAGAACGACCTACTCAGGTATAGGTGGACGATATGATTACGTTATCATTTTCCTCTCATGTAAACGTCTTCAGAGATTGTGATGTTACATTTCTGTCTGTATATCGTCCAGCCTCTCGGTCAGGTCAGATGCATGGATGCTGAAAACTGAACAGGGAGTGAGACGTGGGAGAAGGCCCCAGACATGGAAGAGAGACATGGTAGAACCAGGGATACACTTTTTCAACCGTAATCTGATCATTATTTGAATAAATGAATAAATGCTGCATGGGAACTGCTAAATATTTCACTACAGGCTTGTATTTTTGATTTTGTTGAGAGAATTGATGAAAAGGGCGGCACGGTGGCGCAGCAGGTAGTGTCGCAGTCACACAGCTCCAGGGACCTGGAGTTTGTGGTTTTGATTCCCGCTCCGGGTGACTGTCTGTGAGGAGTTGCTGTGTTCTACATTTACATTTATGCATTTGGCAGATGCTTTTATCCAAGACGCTGAACAGACGCTGTTCTCCCTGTGTCCGCGTGGGTTTTTTCCGGGTGCTCCGGTTTCCTCCCACAGTCCAAAAACACACGTTGGTAGGTGGATTGGTGACTCAAAAGTGTCCATATGTGTGAGTGAATGTGTGTGTGTGTGTGTTGCCCTGTGAAGGACTGGCGCCCCCTCCAGGGTGTATTCCCGCCTTGCGCCCAATGATTCCAGGTAGGCTCTGGACCCACCGTGACCCTGAAGTGGATAAGGGTTACAGATAATGAATGAATGAATGAATTGATGAAAAGACAGGAGGAATATGTTTTTTTTAAGTACAGGGAATCATCAGGCAGGTTCATGTGTCACTTTTCTAAACTTAACTCAGTATCTACACTAATATATATATTTAGTGTTGGTAAACAATATTCCTGCACATTGCTTTGCAGCATTAATAGCAAAATATATTACCATTAAACGTTGTATAATTACAAGGACTTGATTTTCAAAACACATTAAGCATAATAATCAGGAGTAGGGAAATACAGCTGTGACTGGAATGTCCTGTAATAGCACTGGATATGACCTATTTACCTCTTTAAAGTAATGAAAA